>NW_019272634.1:0-5907 GCF_002738345.1 Cucurbita maxima
AAAATGAGCCCTACTTCGGAAACCCAAATCTGGGACGTTTGAAGTACGTGCTAAAAAAACCGAGTCACGGTCGACGTTTGTTGGAAGTTTTGTGGGGAATGAATAGGCTTGTAGATGTATAATACAATTTCACACAAACGGAGTGCATCAAAACAGTAAAAGAGTGCTTCAAATCGAACCCTACTTCGAAAACCCAAATTTGGGACGTTTGAAGTATGTGGTAAAAAAACCGAGTCACGGTCGACATTTTTAAAAAGTTTTGTGCGGAATGATTAGGCTTTATGATTTAGAATAGAATTTCAACGAAACGGAGTGCATAAAATAGTAAAAGTGTGCTTCAAAATGAGCCCTACTTCGGAAACCCAAATCTGGGACGTTTGAAGTACGTGCTAAAAGAACCGAGTCACGGTCGACGTTTGTTGGAAGTTTTGTGTGGAATGAATAGGCTTGTAGATGTAGAATACAATTTCAAACCAACGGAGTGCATCAAAACAGTAAAAGAGTGCTTCAAATCGAACCCTACTTCGAAAACCCAAATCTGGGACGTTTGAAGTACGTGCTAAAAAACCGAGTCACGGTCGACGTTTTTCAAAACTTTTGTGGGGAATGATTCGGCATAATTATTTAGAATCGAATTTTGAAGAATCATAGTGCATAAAATAGTAAAAGATTGCTTCAAATCGAACCCTACTTCGGAAACCCAAATCTGGGACGTTTGAAGTACGTGCTAAAAAAACCGAGTCACGGTCGACTTTTTTAAAACTTTTGTAGGGAATGATTAGGCTTGATGATTTATAATAGAATTTAAAAGAAATGTATTACATAACACAGTAAAAGAGTGCTTCAAATCGAACCCTATTTCGAAACACTAATCAGGGACGTTTGAAGTACGTGCTAAAAAACCCGAGTCACGGTAGACATTTTTAAAACTTTTGTAGGGAATGATTAGGCTTGGTACGTGCTAAAAAACCCGAGTCACGGTAGACATTTTTAAAACTTTTGTAGGGAATGATTAGGCTTGATGATGTAGAAAAGAATTTCCAACAAGCGCAGTGCAACAAAACAGTAAAAGAGTCCTTCAAATCGAAACCTAATTCGAAAACCCAAATTTGGGACGTTTGAAGTATGTGGTAAAAAAACCGAGTCACGGTCGACATTTTAAAAAAGTTTTGTGGGGAATGATTAGGCTTTATGATTTAGAATAGAATTTCAACGAAACGGAGTGCATAAAATAGTAAAAGTGTGCTTCAAAATGANACGGTCGACGTTTGTTGGAAGTTTTGTGGGGAATGAATAGGCTTGTAGATGTAGAATACAATTTCGAACCAACGGAGTGCATCAAAACAGTAAAAGAGTGCTTCAAATCGAACCCTACTTCGAAAACACAAATCTGGGACGTTTGAAGTACGTGCTAAAAAACCCGAGTCACGGTCGACATTTTTAAAACTTTTGTAGGGAATGATTAGGCTTGATGATGTAGAAAAGAATTTCCAACAAGCGGAGTGCATCNGCATAAAATAGTAAAAGTGTGCTTCAAAATGAGCCCTACTTCGGAAACCCAAATCTGGGACGTTTGAAGTACGTGCTAAAAAAACCGAGTCACGGTCGACGTTTGTTGGAAGTTTTGTGGGGAATGATTAGGCTTTATGATTTAGAATAGAATTTCAACGAAACGGAGTGCATAAAATAGTAAAAGTGTGCTTCAAAATGAGCCCTACTTCGGAAACCCAAATCTTGGACGTTTGAAGTACGTTCTAAAAAAACCGAGTCACGGTCGACGTTTGTTGGAAGTTTTGTGAGGAATGAATAGGCTTGTAGATGTAGAATACAATTTCGAACCAACGGAGTGCATCAAAACAGTAAAAGAGTGCTTCAAATCGAACCCTACTTCGAAAACCCAAATTTGAAACGTTTGAAGTATGTGGTAAAAAAACCGAGTCACGGTCGACATTTTAAAAAAGTTTTGTGGGGAATGATTAGGCTTTATGATTTAGAATAGAATTTCAACGAAACGGAGTGCATAAAATAGTAAAAGTGTGCTTCAAAATGAGCCCTACTTCGGAAACCCAAATCTGGGACGTTTGAAGTACGTGTTAAAAAAACCGAGTCACGGTCGACGTTTGTTGGAAGTTTTGTGGGGAATGAATAGGCTTGTAGATGTAGAATACAATTTCACACCAACGGAGTGCATCAAAACAGTAAAAGAGTGCTTCAAATCGAACCCTACTTCGAAAACCCAAATTTGGGACGTTTGAAGTATGTGGTAAAATAACCGAGTCACGGTCGACATTTTTAAAAAGTTTTGTGGGGAATGATTAGGCTTTATGATTTAGAATAGAATTTCAACGAAACGGAGTGCATAAAATAGTAAAAGTGTGCTTCAAAATGAGCCCTACTTCGGAAACCCAAATCTGGGACGTTTGAAGTACGTGCTAAAAAAACCGAGTCACGGTCGACGTTTGTTGGAAGTTTTGTGGGGAATGAATAGGCTTGTAGATGTAGAATACAATTTCGAACCAACGGAGTGCATCAAAACAGTAAAAGAGTGCTTCAAATCGAACCCTACTTCGAAAACCCAAATCTGGGACGTTTGAAGTACGTGCTAAAAAACCGAGTCACGGTCGACGTTTTTCAAAACTTTTGTGGGGAATGATTCGGCATAATGATTTAGAATAGAATTTTGAAGAATCATAGTGCATAAAATAGTAAAAGATTGCTTCAAATCGAACCCTACTTCGAAACACTAATCAGGGACGTTTGAAGTACGTGCTAAAAAACCCGAGTCACGGTCGACATTTTTAAAACTTTTGTAGGGAATGATTAGGCTTGATGATGTAGAAAAGAATTTCCAACAAGCGGAGTGCATCCAAACAGTAAAAGAGTCCTTCAAATCGAAACCTAATTCGAAAACCCAAATTTGGGACGTTTGAAGTATGTGGTAAAAAAACCGAGTCACGGTCGACATTTTTAAAAAGTTTTGTGGGGAATGATTAGGCTTTATGATTTAGAATAGAATTTCAACGAAACGGAGTGCATAAAATAGTAAAAGTGTGCTTCAAAATGAGCCCTACTTCGGAAACCCAAATCTGGTACGTTTGAAGTACGTGCTAAAAAAATCGAGTCACGGTCAACGTTTGTTGGAAGTTTTGTGGGGAATGAATAGGCTTGTAGATGTAGAATACAATTTCACACCAACGGAGTGCATCAAAACAGTAAAAGAGTGCTTCAAATCGAACCCTACATCGAAAACCCAAATCTGGGACGTTTGAAGTACGTGCTAAAAAATCGAGTCACGGTCGACGTTTTTCAAAACTTTTGTGGGGAATGATTCGGCATAATGATTTAGAATCGAATTTTGAAGAATCATAGTGCATAAAATAGTAAAAGATTGCTTCAAATCGAACCCTACTTCGAAACACTAATCAGGGACGTTTGAAGTACGTGCTAAAAAACCCGAGTCACGGTCGACATTTTTAAAACTTTTGTAGGGAATGATTAGGCTTGATGATGTAGAAAAGAATTTCCAACAAGCGGAGTGCATCCAAACAGTAAAAGAGTCCTTCAAATCGAAACCTAATTCGAAAACCCAAATTTGGGACGTTTGAAGTATGTGGTAAAAAAACCGAGTCACGGTCGACATTTGTAAAAAGTTTTGTGGGGAATGATTAGGCTTTATGATTTAGAATAGAATTTCAACGAAACGGAGTGCATAAAATAGTAAAAGTGTGCTTCAAAATGAGCCCTACTTCGGAAACCCAAATCTGGGACGTTTGAAGTACGTGCTAAAAAAACCGAGTCACGGTCGACGTTTGTTGGAGTTTTGTGGGGAATGAATAGGCTTGTAGATGTAGAATACAATTTCGAACCAACGGAGTGCATCAAAACAGTAAAAGAGTGCTTCAAATCGAACTCTACTTCGAAAACCCAAATCTGGGACGTTTGAAGTACGTGCTAAAAAACAGAGTCACGGTCGACGTTTTTCAAAACTTTTGTGGGGAATGATTCGGCATAATGATTTAGAATCGAATTTTGAAGAATCATAGTGCATAAAATAGTAAAAGATTGCTTCAAATCGAACCCTACTTCCGAAACCCAAATCTGAGACGTTTGAAGTACGTGCTAAAAAAACCGAGTCATGGTCGACTTTTTTTAAAACTTTTGTAGGGAATGATTAGGCTTGATGATTTATAATAGAATTTAAAAGAAATGTATTACNAAAAGATTGCTTCAAATCGAACCCTACTTCGGAAACCCAAATCTGGGACGTTTGAAGTATGTGCTAAAAAAACCGAGTCACGGTCGACGTTTTTTAAAACTTTTGTGAGGAATGATTAGGCTTGATGATTTATAATAGAATTTAAAAGAAATGTGTTACATCAAACAGTAAAAGAGTGCTTCAAATCGAACCCTATTTCGAAACACTAATCAAGGACGTTTGAAGTACGTGCTAAAAAACCCGAGTAACGGTCGACATTTTTAAAACTTTTGTAGGGAATGATTAGGCTTGATGATGTAGAAAAGAATTTCCAACAAGCGGAGTGCATCAAAACAGTAAAAGAGTCCTTCAAATCGAAACCTAATTCGATAAACCCAAATCTGGGACGTTTGAAGTGCGTGCTAAAAAACCGAGTCACGGTCGACGTTTTTCAAAACTTTTGTGGGGAATGATTCGGCATAATGATTTAGAATCGAATTTTGAAGAATCATAGTGCAGAAAATAGTAAAAGATTGCTTCAAATCTAACCCTACTTCGAAACACTAATCAGGGACGTTTGAAGTACGTGCTAAAAAACCCGAGTCACGGTCGACATTTTTAAAACTTTTGTAGGGAATGATTAGGCTTGATGATGTAGAAAAGAATTTCCAACAAGCGGAGTGCATCCAAACATTAAAAGAGTCCTTCAAATCGAAACCTAATTCGAAAACCCAAATTTGGGACGTTTGAAGTATGTGGTAAAAAAACCGAGTCACGGTCGACATTTTTAAAAAGTTTTGTGGGGAATGATTAGGCTTTATGATTTAGAATAGAATTTCAACGAAACGGAGTGCATAAAATAGTAAAAGTGTGCTTGAAAATGAGCCCCACTTCGGAAACCCAAATCTGGGACGTTTGAAGTACGTGCTAAAAAAACCGAGTCACGGTCGACGTTTGTTGGAAGTTTTGTGGGGAATGAATAGGCTTGTAGATGTAGAATACAATTTCACACCAACGGAGTGCATCAAAACAGTAAAAGAGTGCTTCAAATCGAACCCTACTTCGAAAACCCAAATCTGGGACGTTTGAAGTGCGTGCTAAAAAACCGAGTCACGGTCGACGTTTTTCAAAACTTTTGTGAGGAATGATTCGGCATAATGATTTAGAATCGAATTTTGAAGAATCATAGTGCATAAAATAGTAAAAGATTGCTTCAAATCGAACCCTACTTCGAAACACTAATCAGGGACGTTTGAAGTACGTGCTAAAAAACCCGAGTCACGATCGACATTTTAAAGACTTTTGTAGGGAATGATTAGGCTTGATGATGTAGAAAAGAATTTCCAACAAGCGGAGTGCATCAAAACAGTAAAAGAGTCCTTCAAATCGAAACCTAATTCGAAAACCCAAATTTGGGATGTTTGAAGTATGTGGTAAAAAAACCGCCTTCAAATCGAAACCTAATTCGAAAACCCAAATTTGGGATGTTTGAAGTATGTGGTAAAAAAACCGAGTCAAAATCGAAACCTAATTCGAAAACCCAAATTTGGGATGTTTGAAGTATGTGGTAAAAAAACCGAGTCATGGTCGACATTTTTAAAAAGTTTTGTGGGGAATGATTCGGCTTTATGATTTAGAATAGAATTTCAACGAAACGGAGTGCATAAAATAGTAAAAGTGTGCTTCAAAATGAGCCCTACTTCGGAAACCCA
>NW_019272634.1:10004-14050 GCF_002738345.1 Cucurbita maxima
ATTTCAACGAAACGGAGTGCATAAAATAGTAAAAGTGTGCTTCAAAATGAGCCCTACTTAGGAAACCCAAATCTGGGACGTTTGAAGTACGTGCTAAAAAAACCGAGTCACGGTCGACGTTTGTTGGAAGTTTTGTGGGGAATGAATAGGCTTGTAGATGTAGAATACAATTTCGAACCAACGGAGTGCATCAAAACAGTAAAAGAGTGCTTCAAATCGAACCCTACTTCGAAAACCCAAATCTGGGACGTTTGAAGTACGCGCTAAAAAACCGAGTCACGGTCGACGTTTTTCAAAACTTTTGTGGGGAATGATTCGGCATAATGATTTAGAATCGAATTTTGAAGAATCATCGTGCATAAAATAGTAAAAGATTGCTTCAAATCGAACCCTACTTCGGAAACCCAAATCTGGGACGTTTGAAGTACGTGCTAAAAAACCGAGTCACGGTCGACGTTTTTCAAAACTTTTGTGGGGAATGATTCGGCATAATGATTTAGAATCGAATTTTGAAGAATCATCGTGCATAAAATAGTAAAAGATTGCTTCAAATCGAACCCTACTTCGGAAACCCAAATCTGGGACGTTTGAAGTACGTGCTAAGAAACCGAGTCACGGTCGACGTTTTTCAAAACTTTTGTGGGGAATGATTCGGCATAATGATTTAGAATCGAATTTTGAAGAATCATCGTGCATAAAATAGTAAAAGATTGCTTCAAATCGAACCCTACTTCGGAAACCCAAATCTGGGACGTTTGAAGTACGTGCTAAGAAACCGAGTCACGGTCGACGTTTTTCAAAACTTTTGTGGGGAATGATTCGGCATAATGATTTAGAATCGAATTTTGAAGAATCATCGTGCATAAAATAGTAAAAGATTGCTTCAAATCGAACCCTACTTCGGAAACCCAAATCTGGGACGTTTGAAGTACGTGCTAAGAAACCGAGTCACGGTCGACGTTTTTCAAAACTTTTGTGGGGAATGATTCGGCATAATGATTTAGAATCGAATTTTGAAGAATCATCGTGCATAAAATAGTAAAAGATTGCTTCAAATCGAACCCTACTTCGGAAACCCAAATCTGGGACGTTTGAAGTACGTGCTAAGAAACCGAGTCACGGTCGACGTTTTTCAAAACTTTTGTGGGGAATGATTCGGCATAATGATTTAGAATCGAATTTTGAAGAATCATCGTGCATAAAATAGTAAAAGATTGCTTCAAATCGAACCCTACTTCGGAAACCCAAATCTGGGACGTTTGAAGTACGTGCTAAGAAACCGAGTCACGGTCGACGTTTTTCAAAACTTTTGTGGGGAATGATTCGGCATAATGATTTAGAATCGAATTTTGAAGAATCATCGTGCATAAAATAGTAAAAGATTGCTTCAAATCGAACCCTACTTCGGAAACCCAAATCTGGGACGTTTGAAGTACGTGCTAAGAAACCGAGTCACGGTCGACGTTTTTCAAAACTTTTGTGGGGAATGATTCGGCATAATGATTTAGAATCGAATTTTGAAGAATCATCGTGCATAAAATAGTAAAAGATTGCTTCAAATCGAACCCTACTTCGGAAACCCAAATCTGGGACGTTTGAAGTACGTGCTAAGAAACCGAGTCACGGTCGACGTTTTTCAAAACTTTTGTGGGGAATGATTCGGCATAATGATTTAGAATCGAATTTTGAAGAATCATCGTGCATAAAATAGTAAAAGATTGCTTCAAATCGAACCCTACTTCGGAAACCCAAATCTGGGACGTTTGAAGTACGTGCTAAGAAACCGAGTCACGGTCGACGTTTTTCAAAACTTTTGTGGGGAATGATTCGGCATAATGATTTAGAATCGAATTTTGAAGAATCATCGTGCATAAAATAGTAAAAGATTGCTTCAAATCGAACCCTACTTCGGAAACCCAAATCTGGGACGTTTGAAGTACGTGCTAAGAAACCGAGTCACGGTCGACGTTTTTCAAAACTTTTGTGGGGAATGATTCGGCATAATGATTTAGAATCGAATTTTGAAGAATCATCGTGCATAAAATAGTAAAAGATTGCTTCAAATCGAACCCTACTTCGGAAACCCAAATCTGGGACGTTTGAAGTACGTGCTAAGAAACCGAGTCACGGTCGACGTTTTTCAAAACTTTTGTGGGGAATGATTCGGCATAATGATTTAGAATCGAATTTTGAAGAATCATCGTGCATAAAATAGTAAAAGATTGCTTCAAATCGAACCCTACTTCGGAAACCCAAATCTGGGACGTTTGAAGTACGTGCTAAGAAACCGAGTCACGGTCGACGTTTTTCAAAACTTTTGTGGGGAATGATTCGGCATAATGATTTAGAATCGAATTTTGAAGAATCATCGTGCATAAAATAGTAAAAGATTGCTTCAAATCGAACCCTACTTCGGAAACCCAAATCTGGGACGTTTGAAGTACGTGCTAAGAAACCGAGTCACGGTCGACGTTTTTCAAAACTTTTGTGGGGAATGATTCGGCATAATGATTTAGAATCGAATTTTGAAGAATCATCGTGCATAAAATAGTAAAAGATTGCTTCAAATCGAACCCTACTTCGGAAACCCAAATCTGGGACGTTTGAAGTACGTGCTAAGAAACCGAGTCACGGTCGACGTTTTTCAAAACTTTTGTGGGGAATGATTCGGCATAATGATTTAGAATCGAATTTTGAAGAATCATCGTGCATAAAATAGTAAAAGATTGCTTCAAATCGAACCCTACTTCGGAAACCCAAATCTGGGACGTTTGAAGTACGTGCTAAGAAACCGAGTCACGGTCGACGTTTTTCAAAACTTTTGTGGGGAATGATTCGGCATAATGATTTAGAATCGAATTTTGAAGAATCATCGTGCATAAAATAGTAAAAGATTGCTTCAAATCGAACCCTACTTCGGAAACCCAAATCTGGGACGTTTGAAGTACGTGCTAAGAAACCGAGTCACGGTCGACGTTTTTCAAAACTTTTGTGGGGAATGATTCGGCATAATGATTTAGAATCGAATTTTGAAGAATCATCGTGCATAAAATAGTAAAAGATTGCTTCAAATCGAACCCTACTTCGAAAACCCAAATCTGGGACGTTTGAAGTACGTGCTAAGAAACCGAGTCACGGTCGACGTTTTTCAAAACTTTTGTGGGGAATGATTCGGCATAATGATTTAGAATCGAATTTTGAAGAATCATCGTGCATAAAATAGTAAAAGATTGCTTCAAATCGAACCCTACTTCGGAAACCCAAATCTGGGACGTTTGAAGTACGTGCTAAAAAACAGAGTCACGGTCGACGTTTTTCAAAACTTTTGTGGGGAATGATTCGGCATAATGATTTAGAATCGAATTTTGAAGAATCATAGTGCATAAAATAGTAAAAGATTGCTTCAAATCGAACCCTACTTCCAAAACCCAAATCTGAGACGTTTGAAGTACGTGCTAAAAAAACCGAGTCATGGTCGACTTTTTTTAAAACTTTTGTAGGGAATGATTAGGCTTGATGATTTATAATAGAATTTAAAAGAAATGTATTACATCAAACAGTAAAAGAGTGCTTCAAATCGAACCCTATTTCGAAACACTAATCAGGGACGTTTGAAACGTGCTAAAAAACCCGAGTCACGGTCGACATTTTTAAAACTTTTGTAGAGGCTTGATGATGTAGAAAAGAATTTCCAACAAGCGGAGTGCATCAAAACAGTAAAAGAGTCCTTCAAATCGAAACCTAATTCGAAAACCCAAATTTGGGACGTTTGAAGTATGTGGTAAAAAAACTGAGTCACGGTCGACATTTTAAAAAAGTTTTGTGGGGAATGATTAGGCTTTATGATTTAGAATAGAATTTCAACGAAACGGAGTGCATAAAATAGTAAAAGTGTGCTTCAAAATGAGCCCTACTTCAAAAACCCAAATCTGGGACGTTTGAAGTACGTGCTAAAAAAATCGAGTCACGGTCAACGTTTGTTGGAAGTTTTGTGGGGAATGAATAGGCTTGTAGATGTAGAATACAATTTCACACCAACGGAGTGC
>NW_019272634.1:14209-15959 GCF_002738345.1 Cucurbita maxima
TTTGAAGAATCATAGTGCATAAAATAGTAAAAGATTGCTTCAAATCGAACCCTACTTCGGAAACCCAAATCTGGGACGTTTGAAGTATGTGCTAAAAAAACCGAGTCACGGTCGACGTTTTTTAAAAATTTTGTGAGGAATGATTAGGCTTGATGATTTATAATAGAATTTAAAAGAAATGTGTTACATAAAACAGTAAAAGAGTGCTTCAAATCGAACCTTATTTCGAAACACTAATCAGGGACGTTTGAAGTACGTGCTAAAAAACCCGAGTCACGGTCGACATTTTTAAAACTTTTGTAGGGAATGATTAGGCTTGATGATGTAGAAAAGAATTTCCAACAAGCGGAGTGCAACAAAACAGTAAAAGAGTCCTTCAAATCGAAACCTAATTCGAAAACCCAAATTTGGGACGTTTGAAGTATGTGGTAAAAAAACCGAGTCACGGTCGACATTTTTAAAAAGTTTTGTGGGGAATGATTAGGCTTTATGATTTAGAATAGAATTTCAACGAAACGGAGGGAATAAAATAGTAAAAGTGTGCTTGAAAATGAGCCCTACTTCGGAAACCCAAATCTGGGACGTTTGAAGTACGTGCTAAAAAAACCGAGTCACGGTCGACGTTTGTTGGAAGTTTTGTGGGGAATGAATAGGCTTGTAGATGTAGAATACAATTTCACACCAACGGAGTGCATCAAAACAGTAAAAGAGTGCTTGAAATCGAACCCTACTTCGAAAACCCAAATTTGGGACGTTTGAAGTATGTGGTAAAAAAACCGAGTCACGGTCGACATTTTTAAAAAGTTTTGTGGGGAATGATTAGGCTTTATGATTTAGAATAGAATTTCAACGAAACGGAGTGCATAAAATAGTAAAAGTGTGCTTGAAAATGAGCCCTACTTCGGAAACCCAAATCTGGGACGTTTGAAGTACGTGCTAAAAAAACCGAGTCACGTTCGACGTTTGTTGGAAGTTTTTTGGGGAATGAATAGGCTTGTAGATGTAGAATACAATTTCACACCAACGGAGTGCATCAAAACAGTAAAAGAGTGCTTCAAATCGAACCCTACTTCGAAAACCTAAATTTGGGACGTTTGAAGTATGTGGTAAAAAAACCGAGTCACGGTCGACATTTTTAAAAAGTTTTGTGGGGAATGATTAGGCTTTATGATTTAGAATAGAATTTCAACGAAACGGAGTGCATAAAATAGTAAAAGTGTGCTTCAAAATGAGCCCTACTTCGGAAACCCAAATCTGGGACGTTTGAAGTACGTGCTATAAAAATCGAGTCACGGTCAACATTTGTTGGAAGTTTTGTGGGGAATGAATAGGCTTGTAGATGTAGAATACAATTTCACACCAACGGAGTGCATCAAAACAGTAAAAGAGTGCTTCAAATCGAACCCTACTTCGAAAACCCAAATCTGGGACGTTTGAAGTACGTGCTAAAAAACCGAGTCCCGGTCGACGTTTGTTGGAAGTTTTGTGGGGAATGAATAGGCTTGTAGATGTAGAATACAATTTCGAACCAACGGAGTGCATCAAAACAGTAAAAGAGTGCTTCAAATCGAACCCTACTTCGAAAACCCAAATCTGGGACGTTTGAAGTACGTGCTAAAAAATCGAGTCACGGTCGATGTTTTTCAAAACTTTTGTGGGGAATGATTCGGCATAATGATTTAGAATCGAATTTTGAAGAATCATAGTGCATAAAATAGTAAAAGATTGCTTCAAATCGAACCCTACTTCG
>NW_019272635.1:0-15970 GCF_002738345.1 Cucurbita maxima
CAAGACTAAACTAAACATCCCCAACAAAAGTTTCAAGAAACGTCGACCGTGACACGGTTTTTTTAGCACGTACGTCTAACTAACCAAGTTAGGGAATCGATTTAAAGCACTCTTTTACTGTTTTATGTGCTCCATTTCTTCAAAATTCTATTCTAAATCATTATTCCCGATCACTCCGAGCAGGAATTTCGAAAAACGCCATTCGCTACTCAGTTTTTTTATCATGTGGTTTAAACCTCCTAGATTAGTGTTCACAAATTACGTCTTCGATTTTAAGCACTCTGTTACTTTTTTCTTCACACCATTTCGTCGACATTCTATTCTAAATCATCAAGACTAAACATTCCCAACAAAAGTTTCGAGAAACATCGACCGTGACACGGTTTTTTTAGCACGTACTTCTAACTAACAAGGTTAGGGAATCGATTTAAAGCACTCTTTTACTGTTTTATGCACTCCATTTCTTCAAAATTCTATTCTAAATCATTATTCCCGATCACTCCGAGCAGAAATTTCGAAAAACGCCGATCGCTACTCAGTTTTTTTATCACGTGGTTCAAACTTCCTGGATTAGGGTTCACAAATTAGGGCTTCCATTTTAAGCACTCTTTTACTTTTTTTCTACACACCGTTTCTTCGACATTCTATTCTGAATCATCAAGACTAAACATTCCCAAAAAAAGTTTCGAGAAACGTCGACCGTGACACGGTTTTTTTAAAACGTACTTCTAACTAACCAGGTTAGGGAATCGATTTAAAGCACTCTTTTACTGTTTCATGCACTCCATTTCATCAAGATTCTATTCTAAATCGTTATTCCGGATCACTCCGAGCAGGAATTTCGAGAAACGCCGACCGCTACTCAGTTTTTTTATCACGTGGTTCAAACGTCCTAGATTCGGTTTCACAAATTAGGGCTTCGATTTTAAGCACTCTTTTACTTTTTTTCTACACTTCGTTTCTTCGACATTCGATTCTAAATCATCAAGACTAAACATTCCCAAAAAAAGTTTCGAGAAACATCGATCGTGACACGGTTTTTTTAGCACGTATGTCTAACTAACCAGGTTAGGGAATCGATTTAAATACTCTTTTACTGTTTTATGCACTCCATTTCTTCAAAATTCTATTCTAAATCATTATTCCTGATCACTCCGAGCAGGAATTTCGAAAAACGCCGACCGCTACTCAGTTTTTTTATCACGTGGTTCAAAGATCACTCCGAGCAGGAATTTCGAAAAACGCCGACCGCTACTCAGTTTTTTTATCACGTGGTTCAAACATCACTCCGAGCAGGAATTTCGAAAAACGCCGACCGCTACTCAGTTTTTTTATCACGTGGTTCAAACGTCCTGGATATGGTTCACAAATTAGGGTTTCGATTTTCAGCACTATTTTTCTACACTCCGTTTCTTCGACATTCTATTCTAAATCATCAAGACTAAACTAAACATCCCCAACAAAAGTTTCAAGAAACGTCGACCGTGACACGGTTTTTTTAGCACGTACGTCTAACTAACCAAGTTAGGGAATCGATTTAAAGCACTCTTTTACTGTTTTATGCGCTCCATTTCTTCAAAATTCTATTCTAAATCATTATTCCCGATCACTCTGAGCAGGAATTTCGAAAAACGCCGTTCGCTACTCAGTTTTTTTATCATGTGGTTCAAACCTCCTAGATTAGGGTTCACAAATTACGGCTTCGATTTTAAGCACTCTGTTACTTTTTTCATCACACCGTTTCTTCGACATTCTATTCTAAATCATCAAGACTAAACATTCCCAACAAAAGTTTCGAGAAACGTCGACCGTGACACGGTGTTTTTAGCACGTACTTCTAACTAACCAGGTTAGGGAATCGATTTAAAGCACTCTTTTACTGTTTTATGCACTCCATTTCTTCAAAATTCTATTCTAAATCATTATTCCCGATCACTCCGAGCAGGAATTTGGAAAAACGCCATTCGCTACTAAGTTTTTTTATCATGTGGTTCAAACCTCTTAGATTAGGGTTCACAAATTACGGCTTCGAATTTAAGCATTATTTTTCTACACTCCGTTTCTTCGACATTCTATTCTAAATCATCAAGAATAAACTAAACATTCCCAACAAAAGTTTCGAGAAACGTCTACCGTGACAAAGTTTTTTTAGCACGTACTTCCAACTTACAAGGTTAGGGAATCAATTTAAAGCACTCTTTTACTGTTTTATGCACTCCGTTTCTTCAAAATTCTATTCTAAATCATTATTCCCGATCACTCCAAGCAGGAATTTCGAAAAACGCCGACCGCTACTCAGTTTTTTTATCACGTGGTTCAAACTTCCTGGATTAGGGTTTAGAAATTAGGGTTTCGATTTTAAGTACTATTTTTCTACACTCCGTTTCTTTGACATTCTATTCTAAATCATCAAGACTAAACTAAACATTCCCAACAAAAGTTTCGAGAAACGTCGACCGTGACACAGTTTTTTTAGCACGTACTTCAAAGTAACCAGGTTAGGGAATCGATTTAAAGCACTCTTTTACTGTTTTATGCACTCCATTTCTTCAAAATTCTATTCTAAATCATTATTCCCGATCACTACGAGCAGGAATTTCGAAAAAACGTCGACCGTGACACAGTTTTTTTAGCACGTACTTCTAACTAACCAGGTTAGGGAATCGATTTCAAGCACTCTTTTACTGTTTTATGCACTCAATTTCTTCAAAATTCTATTCTAAATCATTATTCCTGATCACTCCGAGCAAAAACTTCGAAAAACGCCGACCGCTACTCAGTTTTTTTATCACGTGGTTCAAACTTCCTGGATTAGGGTTCAGAAATTAAGGTTTCGATTTTAAGTATTATTTTTCTACACTCCGTTTCTTTGACATTCTATTCTAAATCATCAAGACTAAACTAAACATTCCCAACAAAAGTTTCGAGAAACGTCGACCGTGACACAGTTTTTTTAGCACGTACTTCTAACTAACCAGGTTAGGGAATCGATTTAAAGCACTCTTTTACTGTTTTATGCACTCCATTTCTTCAAAATTCTATTCTAAATCATTATTCCCGATCACTCCGAGCAGGAATTTCGAAAAACGCCGACTGCTACTCAGTTTTTTAATCACGTGGTTCAAACTTCCTGGATTAGGGTTTCGATTTTAAGTACTATTTTTCTACACTCCGTTTCTTTGACATTCTATTCTAAATCATCAAGACTAAACTAATATTCCCAACAAAAGTTTCGAGAAACGTCGACCGTGACACAGTTTTTTTAGCACGTACTTCTAACTAACCAGGTTAGGGAATCGATTTAAAGCACTCTTTTACTGTTTTATGCACTCAATTTCTTCAAAATTCTATTCTAAATCATTATTCCTGATCACTCCGAGCAGGAATTTCGAAAAACGCCGACCACTACTCAGTTTTTTTATCACGTGGTTCAAACTTCCTGGATTAGGGTTCAGAAATTAGGGTTTCGATTTTAAGTACTATTTTTCTACACTCCGTTTCTTTGACATTCTATTCTAAATCATCAAGACTAAACTAAACATTCCCAACAAAAGTTTCGAGAAACGTCGACCGTGACACAGTTTTTTTAGCACGTACTTCTAAGTAACCAGGTTAGGGAATCGATTTAAAGCACTCTTTTACTGTTTTATGCACTCCATTTCTTCAAAATTCTATTCTAAATCATTATTCCCGATCACTCCGAGCAGGAATTTCGAAAAACGCCGACCGCTACTCAGTTTTTTTATCACGTGTTTCAAACTTCCTAGATTAGGGTTTAGAAATTAGGGTTTCGATTTTAAGTACTATTTTTCTACACTCCGTTTCTTTGACATTCTATTCTAAATCATCAAGACTAAACTAAACATTCCCAACGAAAGTTTCGAGAAACGTCGACCGTGACACAGTTTTTTTAGCACGTACTTCTAACTAACCAGGTTAGGGAATCGATTTAAAGCACTCTTTTACTGTTTTATGCACTCCATTTCTTCAAAATTCTATTCTAAATCATTATTCCCGATCACTCCGAGCAGGAATTTCGAAAAACGCCGACCGCTACTCAGTTTTTTTATCACGTGGTTCAAACTTCCTGGATTAGGGTTCAGAAATTAGGGTTTCGATTTTAAGTACTATTTTTCTACACTCCGTTTCTTTGACATTCTATTCTAAATCATCAAGACTAAACTAAACATTCCCAACAAAAGTTTCGAGAAACGTCGACCGTGACACAGTTTTTTTAGCACGTACTTCAAATTAACCAGGTTAGGGAATCGATTTAAAGCACTCTTTTACTGTTTTATGCACTCCATTTCTTCAAAATTGTATTCTAAATCATTATTCCCGATCACTCCGAGCAGGAATTTCGAAAAAACGTCGACCGTGACACAGTTTTTTTAGCACGTACTTCTAACTTCCTGGATTAGGGTTTAGAAATTAGGGTTTCGATTTTAAGTACTATTTTTCTACACTCCGTTTCTTTGACATTCTATTCTAAATCATCAAGACTTAACTAAACATTCCCAACAAAAGTTTCGAGAAACGTCGATCGTGACAGTTTTTTTAGCACGTACTTCAAAGTAACCAGGTGAGGGAATCGATTTAAAGCACTCTTTTACTGTTTTAGGCACTCCATTTCTTCAAAATTCTATTCTAAATCATTATTCCTGATCACTCCGAGCAGGAATTTCGAAAAACGCCGACCGCTACTCAGTTTTTTTATCACGTGGTTCAAACTTCCTGGATTAGGGTTCAGAAATTAGGGTTTCGATTTTAAGTACTATTTTTCTACACTCCGTTTCTTTGACATTCTATTCTAAATCATCAAGACTTAACTAAACATTCCCAACAAAAGTTTCGAGAAACGTCGATCGTGACAGTTTTTTTAGCACGTACTTCAAAGTAACCAGGTGAGGGAATCGATTTAAAGCACTCTTTTACTGTTTTAGGCACTCCATTTCTTCAAAATTCTATTCTAAATCATTATTCCTGATCACTCCGAGCAGGAATTTCGAAAAACGCCGACCGCTACTCAGTTTTTTTATCACGTGGTTCAAACTTCCTGGATTAGGGTTCAGAAATTAGGGTTTCGATTTTAAGTACTATTTTTCTACACTCCGTTGCTTTGACATTCTATTCTAAATCATCAAGACTTAACTAAACATTCCCAACAAAAGTTTCGAGAAACGTCGATCGTGACAGTTTTTTTAGCACGTACTTCAAAGTAACCAGGTGAGGGAATCGATTTAAAGCACTCTTTTACTGTTTTAGGCACTCCATTTCTTCAAAATTCTATTCTAAATCATTATTCCTGATCACTCCGAGCAGGAATTTCGAAAAACGCCGACCGCTACTCAGTTTTTTTATCACGTGGTTCAAACTTCCTGGATTAGGGTTCAGAAATTAGGGTTTCGATTTTAAGTACTATTTTTCTACACTCCGTTGCTTTGACATTCTATTCTAAATCATCAAGACTTAACTAAACATTCCCAACAAAAGTTTCGAGAAACGTCGATCGTGACAGTTTTTTTAGCACGTACTTCAAAGTAACCAGGTGAGGGAATCGATTTAAAGCACTCTTTTACTGTTTTAGGCACTCCATTTCTTCAAAATTCTATTCTAAATCATTATTCCTGATCACTCCGAGCAGGAATTTCGAAAAACGCCGACCGCTACTCAGTTTTTTTATCACGTGGTTCAAACTTCCTGGATTAGGGTTCAGAAATTAGGGTTTCGATTTTAAGTACTATTTTTCTACACTCCGTTGCTTTGACATTCTATTCTAAATCATCAAGACTTAACTAAACATTCCCAACAAAAGTTTCGAGAAACGTCGATCGTGACAGTTTTTTTAGCACGTACTTCAAAGTAACCAGGTGAGGGAATCGATTTAAAGCACTCTTTTACTGTTTTAGGCACTCCATTTCTTCAAAATTCTATTCTAAATCATTATTCCTGATCACTCCGAGCAGGAATTTCGAAAAACGCCGACCGCTACTCAGTTTTTTTATCACGTGGTTCAAACTTCCTGGATTAGGGTTCAGAAATTAGGGTTTCGATTTTAAGTACTATTTTTCTACACTCCGTTGCTTTGACATTCTATTCTAAATCATCAAGACTTAACTAAACATTCCCAACAAAAGTTTCGAGAAACGTCGATCGTGACAGTTTTTTTAGCACGTACTTCAAAGTAACCAGGTGAGGGAATCGATTTAAAGCACTCTTTTACTGTTTTAGGCACTCCATTTCTTCAAAATTCTATTCTAAATCATTATTCCTGATCACTCCGAGCAGGAATTTCGAAAAACGCCGACCGCTACTCAGTTTTTTTATCACGTGGTTCAAACTTCCTGGATTAGGGTTCAGAAATTAGGGTTTCGATTTTAAGTACTATTTTTCTACACTCCGTTGCTTTGACATTCTATTCTAAATCATCAAGACTTAACTAAACATTCCCAACAAAAGTTTCGAGAAACGTCGATCGTGACAGTTTTTTTAGCACGTACTTCAAAGTAACCAGGTGAGGGAATCGATTTAAAGCACTCTTTTACTGTTTTAGGCACTCCATTTCTTCAAAATTCTATTCTAAATCATTATTCCTGATCACTCCGAGCAGGAATTTCGAAAAACGCCGACCGCTACTCAGTTTTTTTATCACGTGGTTCAAACTTCCTGGATTAGGGTTCAGAAATTAGGGTTTCGATTTTAAGTACTATTTTTCTACACTCCGTTGCTTTGACATTCTATTCTAAATCATCAAGACTTAACTAAACATTCCCAACAAAAGTTTCGAGAAACGTCGATCGTGACAGTTTTTTTAGCACGTACTTCAAAGTAACCAGGTGAGGGAATCGATTTAAAGCACTCTTTTACTGTTTTAGGCACTCCATTTCTTCAAAATTCTATTCTAAATCATTATTCCTGATCACTCCGAGCAGGAATTTCGAAAAACGCCGACCGCTACTCAGTTTTTTTATCACGTGGTTCAAACTTCCTGGATTAGGGTTCAGAAATTAGGGTTTCGATTTTAAGTACTATTTTTCTACACTCCGTTGCTTTGACATTCTATTCTAAATCATCAAGACTTAACTAAACATTCCCAACAAAAGTTTCGAGAAACGTCGATCGTGACAGTTTTTTTAGCACGTACTTCAAAGTAACCAGGTGAGGGAATCGATTTAAAGCACTCTTTTACTGTTTTAGGCACTCCATTTCTTCAAAATTCTATTCTAAATCATTATTCCTGATCACTCCGAGCAGGAATTTCGAAAAACGCCGACCGCTACTCAGTTTTTTTATCACGTGGTTCAAACTTCCTGGATTAGGGTTCAGAAATTAGGGTTTCGATTTTAAGTACTATTTTTCTACACTCCGTTGCTTTGACATTCTATTCTAAATCATCAAGACTTAACTAAACATTCCCAACAAAAGTTTCGAGAAACGTCGATCGTGACAGTTTTTTTAGCACGTACTTCAAAGTAACCAGGTGAGGGAATCGATTTAAAGCACTCTTTTACTGTTTTAGGCACTCCATTTCTTCAAAATTCTATTCTAAATCATTATTCCTGATCACTCCGAGCAGGAATTTCGAAAAACGCCGACCGCTACTCAGTTTTTTTATCACGTGGTTCAAACTTCCTGGATTAGGGTTCAGAAATTAGGGTTTCGATTTTAAGTACTATTTTTCTACACTCCGTTGCTTTGACATTCTATTCTAAATCATCAAGACTTAACTAAACATTCCCAACAAAAGTTTCGAGAAACGTCGATCGTGACAGTTTTTTTAGCACGTACTTCAAAGTAACCAGGTGAGGGAATCGATTTAAAGCACTCTTTTACTGTTTTAGGCACTCCATTTCTTCAAAATTCTATTCTAAATCATTATTCCTGATCACTCCGAGCAGGAATTTCGAAAAACGCCGACCGCTACTCAGTTTTTTTATCACGTGGTTCAAACTTCCTGGATTAGGGTTCAGAAATTAGGGTTTCGATTTTAAGTACTATTTTTCTACACTCCGTTGCTTTGACATTCTATTCTAAATCATCAAGACTTAACTAAACATTCCCAACAAAAGTTTCGAGAAACGTCGATCGTGACAGTTTTTTTAGCACGTACTTCAAAGTAACCAGGTGAGGGAATCGATTTAAAGCACTCTTTTACTGTTTTAGGCACTCCATTTCTTCAAAATTCTATTCTAAATCATTATTCCTGATCACTCCGAGCAGGAATTTCGAAAAACGCCGACCGCTACTCAGTTTTTTTATCACGTGGTTCAAACTTCCTGGATTAGGGTTCAGAAATTAGGGTTTCGATTTTAAGTACTATTTTTCTACACTCCGTTGCTTTGACATTCTATTCTAAATCATCAAGACTTAACTAAACATTCCCAACAAAAGTTTCGAGAAACGTCGATCGTGACAGTTTTTTTAGCACGTACTTCAAAGTAACCAGGTGAGGGAATCGATTTAAAGCACTCTTTTACTGTTTTAGGCACTCCATTTCTTCAAAATTCTATTCTAAATCATTATTCCTGATCACTCCGAGCAGGAATTTCGAAAAACGCCGACCGCTACTCAGTTTTTTTATCACGTGGTTCAAACTTCCTGGATTAGGGTTCAGAAATTAGGGTTTCGATTTTAAGTACTATTTTTCTACACTCCGTTTCTTTGACATTCTATTCTAAATCATCAAGACTAAACTAAACATTCCCAACAAAAGTTTCGAGAAACGTCGACCGTGACACAGTTTTTTGAGCACGTACTTCTAACTAACCAGGTTAGAGAATCGATTTAAAGCACTCTTTTACTGTTTTATGCACTCCATTTCTTCAAAATTCTATTCTAAATCATTATTCCCGATCACTCCGAGCAGGAATTTCGAAAAACGCCGACCGCTACTCAGTTTTTTTATCACGTGGTTCAAACCTCCTAGATTAGGGTTCACAAATTACGTCTTCGATTTTAATCACTCTGTTACTTCTTTCTTCACACCGTTTCTTCGAAATTCTATTCTAAATCATCAAGACTAAACTAAACATTCCCAACAAAAGTTTCGAGAAACGTCGACCGTGACACAGTTTTTTTAGCACGTACTTCTAACTAACCAGGTTAGGGAATCGATTTAAAGCACTTTTTTACTGTTTTATGCACTCCATTTCTTCAAAATTCTATTCTAAATCATTATTCCCGATCACTCCGAGCAGGAATTTTGAAAAACGCCGACCGTTACTCAGTTTTTTTATCACGTGGTTCAAACTTCCTGGATTAGGGTTCAGAAATTAGGGTTTCGATTTTAAGTACTATTTTTCTACACTCCGTTTCTTTGACATTCTATTCTAAATCATCAAGACTAAACTAAACATTCCCAACAAAAGTTTCGAGAAACGTCGACCGTGACACAGTTTTTTTAGCACGTACTTCAAAGTAACCAGGTTAGGGAATCGATTTAAAGCACTCTTTTACTGTTTTATGCACTCCATTTCTTCAAAATTCTATTCTAAATCATTATTCCCGATCACTCCGAGCAGGAATTTTGAAAAACGCCGACCGCTACTCAGTTTTTTTATCACGTGGTTCAAACCTTCTAGATTAGGGTTCACAAATTACGTCTTCGATTTTAATCACTCTGTTACTTTTTTCCGTTTCTTTGACATTCTATTCTAAATCATCAAGACTAAACTAAACATTCCCAACAAAAGTTTCGAGAAACGTCGACCGTGACACAGTTTTTTTAGCACGTACTTCTAAGTAACCAGGTTAGGGAATCGATTTAAAGCACTCTTTTACTGTTTTATGCACTCCATTTCTTCAAAATTCTATTCTAAATCATTATTCCCGATCACTCCGAGCAGGAATTTCGAAAAACGCCGACCGCTACTCAGTTTTTTTATCACGTGTTTCAAACTTCCTGGATTAGGGTTTAGAAATTAGGGTTTCGATTTTAAGTGCTATTTTTCTACACTCCGTTTCTTTGACATTCTATTCTAAATCATCAAGACTAAACTAAACATTCCCAACGAAAGTTTCGAGAAACGTCGACCGTGACACAGTTTTTTTAGCACGTACTTCAAAGTAACCAGGTTAGGGAATCGATTTAAAGCACTCTTTTACTGTCTTATGCACTCCATTTCTTCAAAATTCTATTCTAAATCATTATTCCTGATCACTCCGAGCAGGAATTTCGAAAAACGCCGACCGCTACTCAGTTTTTTTATCACGTGGTTCAAACCTTCTAGATTAGGGTTCACAAATTACGTCTTCGATTTTAATCACTCTGTTACTTTTTTCGTTCAAACCTTCTAGATTAGGGTTCACAAATTACGTCTTCGATTTTAATCACTCTGTTACTTTTTTCTTCACACCGTTTCTTCGAAATTCTATTCTAAATCATCAAGACTAAACTAAACATTCCCAACAAAAGTTTCGAGAAACGTCGACCGTGACACAGTTTTTTTAGCACGTACTTCAAAGTAACCAGGTTAGGGAATCGATTTAAAGCACTCTTTTACTGTTTTATGCACTCCATTTCTTCAACATTCTATTCTAAATCATTATTCCCGATCACATCGAGCAGGAATTTCGAAGAACGCCGACCGCTACTCAGTTTTTTTATCACGTGGTTCAAACTTCCTGGATTAGGGTTTAGAAATTAGGGTTTCGATTTTAAGTACTATTTTTCTACACTCCGTTTCTTTGACATTCTATTCTAAATCATCAAGACTAAACTAAACATTCCCAACAAAAGTTTCGAGAAACGTCGACCGTGACACAGTTTTTTTAGCACGTACTTCAAAGTAACCAGGTTAGGGAATCGATTTAAAGCACTCTTTTACTGTTTTATGCACTCCATTTCTTCAAAATTCTATTCTAAATCATTATTCCCGATCACTCCGAGCAGGAATTTCGAAAAACGCCGACCGCTACTCAGTTTTTTTATCACGTGGTTCAAACTTCCTGGATTAGGGTTCACAAATTAGGGTTTCGATTTTAAGTACTATTTTTCTACACTCCGTTTCTTTGACATTCTATTCTAAATCATCAAGACTAAACTAAACATTCCCAACAAAAGTTTCGAGAAACGTCGACCGTGACACAGTTTTTTTAGCACGTACTTCAAAGTAACCAGGTTAGGGAATCGATTTAAAGCACTCTTTTACTGTTTTATGCACTCCATTTCTTCAAAATTCTATTCTAAATCATTATTCCCGATCACTCCGAGCAGGAATTTCGAAAAACGCCGACCGCTACTCAGTTTTTTTATCACGTGGTTCAAACTTCCTGGATTAGGGTTCACAAATTAGGGTTTCGATTTTAAGTACTATTTTTCTACACTCCGTTTCTTTGACATTCTATTCTAAATCATCAAGACTAAACTAAACATTCCCAACAAAAGTTTCGAGAAACGTCGACCGTGACACAGTTTTTTTAGCACGTACTTCAAAGTAACCAGGTTAGGGAATCGATTTAAAGCACTCTTTTACTGTTTTATGCACTCCATTTCTTCAAAATTCTATTCTAAATCATTATTCCCGATCACTCCGAGCAGGAATTTCGAAAAACGCCGACCGCTACTCAGTTTTTTTATCACGTGGTTCAAACTTCCTGGATTAGGGTTCACAAATTAGGGTTTCGATTTTAAGTACTATTTTTCTACACTCCGTTTCTTTGACATTCTATTCTAAATCATCAAGACTAAACTAAACATTCCCAACAAAAGTTTCGAGAAACGTCGACCGTGACACAGTTTTTTTAGCACGTACTTCAAAGTAACCAGGTTAGGGAATCGATTTAAAGCACTCTTTTACTGTTTTATGCACTCCATTTCTTCAAAATTCTATTCTAAATCATTATTCCCGATCACTCCGAGCAGGAATTTCGAAAAACGCCGACCGCTACTCAGTTTTTTTATCACGTGGTTCAAACTTCCTGGATTAGGGTTCACAAATTAGGGTTTCGATTTTAAGTACTATTTTTCTACACTCCGTTTCTTTGACATTCTATTCTAAATCATCAAGACTAAACTAAACATTCCCAACAAAAGTTTCGAGAAACGTCGACCGTGACACAGTTTTTTTAGCACGTACTTCAAAGTAACCAGGTTAGGGAATCGATTTAAAGCACTCTTTTACTGTTTTATGCACTCCATTTCTTCAAAATTCTATTCTAAATCATTATTCCCGATCACTCCGAGCAGGAATTTCGAAAAACGCCGACCGCTACTCAGTTTTTTTATCACGTGGTTCAAACTTCCTGGATTAGGGTTCACAAATTAGGGTTTCGATTTTAAGTACTATTTTTCTACACTCCGTTTCTTTGACATTCTATTCTAAATCATCAAGACTAAACTAAACATTCCCAACAAAAGTTTCGAGAAACGTCGACCGTGACACAGTTTTTTTAGCACGTACTTCAAAGTAACCAGGTTAGGGAATCGATTTAAAGCACTCTTTTACTGTTTTATGCACTCCATTTCTTCAAAATTCTATTCTAAATCATTATTCCCGATCACTCCGAGCAGGAATTTCGAAAAACGCCGACCGCTACTCAGTTTTTTTATCACGTGGTTCAAACTTCCTGGATTAGGGTTCACAAATTAGGGTTTCGATTTTAAGTACTATTTTTCTACACTCCGTTTCTTTGACATTCTATTCTAAATCATCAAGACTAAACTAAACATTCCCAACAAAAGTTTCGAGAAACGTCGACCGTGACACAGTTTTTTTAGCACGTACTTCAAAGTAACCAGGTTAGGGAATCGATTTAAAGCACTCTTTTACTGTTTTATGCACTCCATTTCTTCAAAATTCTATTCTAAATCATTATTCCCGATCACTCCGAGCAGGAATTTCGAAAAACGCCGACCGCTACTCAGTTTTTTTATCACGTGGTTCAAACTTCCTGGATTAGGGTTCACAAATTAGGGTTTCGATTTTAAGTACTATTTTTCTACACTCCGTTTCTTTGACATTCTATTCTAAATCATCAAGACTAAACTAAACATTCCCAACAAAAGTTTCGAGAAACGTCGACCGTGACACAGTTTTTTTAGCACGTACTTCAAAGTAACCAGGTTAGGGAATCGATTTAAAGCACTCTTTTACTGTTTTATGCACTCCATTTCTTCAAAATTCTATTCTAAATCATTATTCCCGATCACTCCGAGCAGGAATTTCGAAAAACGCCGACCGCTACTCAGTTTTTTTATCACGTGGTTCAAACTTCCTGGATTAGGGTTCACAAATTAGGGTTTCGATTTTAAGTACTATTTTTCTACACTCCGTTTCTTTGACATTCTATTCTAAATCATCAAGACTAAACTAAACATTCCCAACAAAAGTTTCGAGAAACGTCGACCGTGACACAGTTTTTTTAGCACGTACTTCAAAGTAACCAGGTTAGGGAATCGATTTAAAGCACTCTTTTACTGTTTTATGCACTCCATTTCTTCAAAATTCTATTCTAAATCATTATTCCCGATCACTCCGAGCAGGAATTTCGAAAAACGCCGACCGCTACTCAGTTTTTTTATCACGTGGTTCAAACTTCCTGGATTAGGGTTCACAAATTAGGGTTTCGATTTTAAGTACTATTTTTCTACACTCCGTTTCTTTGACATTCTATTCTAAATCATCAAGACTAAACTAAACATTCCCAACAAAAGTTTCGAGAAACGTCGACCGTGACACAGTTTTTTTAGCACGTACTTCAAAGTAACCAGGTTAGGGAATCGATTTAAAGCACTCTTTTACTGTTTTATGCACTCCATTTCTTCAAAATTCTATTCTAAATCATTATTCCCGATCACTCCGAGCAGGAATTTCGAAAAACGCCGACCGCTACTCAGTTTTTTTATCACGTGGTTCAAACTTCCTGGATTAGGGTTCACAAATTAGGGTTTCGATTTTAAGTACTATTTTTCTACACTCCGTTTCTTTTACATTCTATTCTTAATCATCAAGACTAAACTAAACATTCCCAATAAAAGTTTCGAGAAACGTCGACCGTGACACAGATTTTTTAGCACGTACTTCAAAGTAACCAAGTTAGAGAATCGATTTAAAGCACTCTTTTACTGTTTTATGCACTCCATTTCTTCAAAATTCTATTCTAAATCATTATTCCCGATCACTCCGAGCAGGAATTTCGAAAAACGCCGACCGCTACTCAGTTTTTTTATCACGTGGTTCAAACTTCCTGGATTAGGGTTCACAAATTAGGGTTTCGATTTTAAGTACTATTTTTCTACACTCCGTTTCTTTGACATTCTATTCTAAATCATCAAGACTAAACTAAACATTCCCAACAAAAGTTTCGAGAAACGTCGACCGTGACACAGTTTTTTTAGCACGTACTTCTAACTAACGAGGTTAGGAAATCGATTTAAAGCACTCTTTTACTGTTTTATGCACTCCATTTCTTCAAAATTCTATTCTAAATCATTATTCCTGATCACTCCGAGCAGGAATTTCGAAAAACGCCGACCGCTACTTAGTTTATTCTAAATCATTATTCCTGATCACTCCGAGCAGGAATTTCGAAAAACGCCGACCGCTACTTAGTTTAGTTATCACGTGGTTCAAACTTCCTGGATTAGGGTTTAGAAATTAGGGTTTCGATTTTAAGTACTATTTTTCTACACTCCGTTTCTTTGACATTCTATTCTAAATCATCAAGACTAAACTAAACATTCCCAACAAAAGTTTCGAGAAACGTCGACCGTGACACAGTTTTTTTAGCACGTACTTCAAAGTAACCAGGTTAGGGAATCGATTTAAAGCACTCTTTTACTGTTTTATGCACTCCATTTCTTCAAAATTCTATTCTAAATCATTATTCCCGATCACTCCGAGCAGGAATTTCGAAAAACGCCGACCGCTACTTAGTTTTGTTATCACGTGGTTCAAACTTCCTGGATTAGGGTTCAGAAATTAGGGTTTCGATTTTAAGTACTATTTTTCTACACTCCGTTTCTTTGACATTCTATTCTAAATCATCAAGACTAAACTAAACATTCCCAACAAAAGTTTCGAGAAACGTCGACCGTGACACAGTTTTTTTAGCACGTACTTCAAAGTAACCAGGTTAGGGAATCGATTTAAAGCACTCTTTTATTGTTTTATGCATTCCATTTCTTCAAAATTCTATTCTAAATCATTATTCCTGATCACTCCGAGCAGGAATTTCGAAAAACGCCGACCGCTACTCAGTTTTTTTATCACGTGGTTCAAACTTCCTGGATTAGGGTTCAGAAATTAGGGTTTCGATTTTAAGTACTATTTTTCTACACTCCGTTTCTTTGACATTCTATTCTAAATCATCAAGACTAAACTAAACATTCCCAACGAAAGTTTCGAGAAACGTCGACCGTGACACAGTTTTTTTAGCACGTACTTCTAACTAACCAGGTTAGAGAATCGATTTAAAGCACTCTTTTACTGTTTTATGCATTCCATTTCTTCAAAATTCTATTCTAAATCATTATTCCCGATCACTCCGAGCAGGAATTTCGAAAAACGCCGACCGCTACTCAGTTTTTTTATCACGTGGTTCAAACCTCCTAGATTAGGGTTCACAAATTACGTCTTCGATTTTAATCACTCTATTACTTTTTTCTTCACACCGTTTCTTCGAAATTCTATTCTAAATCATCAAGACTAAACTAAACATTCCCAACAAAAGTTTCGAGAAACGTCGACCGTGACACAGTTTTTTTAGCACGTACTTCTAACTAACCAGGTTAGGGAATCGATTTAAAGCACTCTTTTACTGTTTTATGCACTCCATTTCTTCAAAATTCTATTCTAAATCATTATTCCCGATCACTCCGAGCAGGAATTTCGAAAAACGCCGACCGCTACTAATTTTTTTATCACGTGGTTCAAACTTCCTGGATTAGGGTTCACAAATTAGGGTTTCGATTTTAAGTACTATTTTTCTACACTCCGTTTCTTTTACATTCTATTCTTAATCATCAAGA
>NW_019272636.1:0-3044 GCF_002738345.1 Cucurbita maxima
TGATAGAAGCTATAAATGATCATTATATTCATTGGTCAGATATTGCAATTGTGAAGAAGTGAAGAAGTCCTCCTTATATAAGTATATCTTATGCGGGGTATCGATCCCGTACCTCTCGCATGCTCTATCATCTGAGCTACCTCCCCACAATTTTTGCATCACAAAACCCTAAATTTTTCGTCATCAATAATAGTGAAAATGAAGAAATATTGCTACACAACAGGTCATGAATAAGGAGGGTATCGATCCCCGTACCTCTCACATGCAAAGCGAGCGCTCTACCATCTGAGCTACATACCCATGATTCTAACATCCTAAAACCCGAAGTATACCATCATCAATAATAGTGAAAATAAAAAAATATCAAAATATTAATAACAAATAGTTTGTTTTGGTGATGCGGGGCATCGATAATTGTGAAAATGAAAAAATATTATAACAAATTAAATACTTTCTTTTGGAGATGCAGGTTATCAATCTCCGTACAACTCGCATGCAAAGCGAGCGCTCTACCGTCTAAGCTACATCTTCACAATTTTTACGTCACAAAAACATAAATGATTTGTCATGAATAATAGTGAAAATGAAAAAATATCGCTAAATAATTTCCCATCATCAATAATAGTGAAAATGAAGAAAATCTAGAAATGCAGGGTATCATCCCCATATCTCTTGCATGCAAAGCAAGTGCTCTACCATCTAAGCTATATCCCCACAATTCTTACATCATAAAGTCCTAAGAATCTCGTCATCTGTAATAGTGAAAATGAAAAACTATCCCAGCTCATTATGTCCTAAATAAGAAAAAATTGAAAAAAAAAAATATATTTAGTAATCGATTCAATTGAAGATACAAGGTATTGATCCCCATACTAAATGAACACCCTAAATGCCCCTTCATCAATAATTGTGAAAATGAAAAAGTATATCGGCATAGTATGTCATAAATAAGGAAATATTGAATAGAAATAAAATATTAATAATAAAATAGTTTCTTTTGGAGATGCAAGGTATCGATCCCCGTACCTCTCGCATGCTAAGCGAAGCTACATCCCTACAATTCTTGCATCACAAAACTTTAAATTTTCCATCATCAATAATAGTGAAAATGAAGAAATATCGGTACTCAACATGTCATGAATAAGAAAAAATTGAAAAGAAGTAATTTTCAAAATAGTGACATGAAAAACTATCTTGGCTCATTATGTCGTAAATAAGAAAAAATTGAAAAGAAATAATATATTTAGTGATTGATTCATTTTGGAGATGCAATGTATCAACCTCGTAACTTTCCACATCAGAAGTGAGTGCTCTACTATCTGAGCTACATCCCCACAATTCGTACAACAATCTCTTAAAGGGTCATCATTTTGAGAATCAAACTTGAGACCTCTCACACCCAAAGCAAGAATCATACCACTAGACCAAATGCCCTTGTTTTACCACTTGAAACATATGTATGAAGCCTTAGGCCTAGGTATTAAGGTCGTATTTTGTCGTATTGCAGGAAACACGTGAAGTCCTTAGATGTAGAATGTGTCTGGGAGAATAAAGCCTTGGGATGGGATGTTAAGAAAGACTATGAGTATTAAGAGCATGATGGTAAGTATAAAATGATGTGTCTTGGAGAATAAAGCCTTGGGATGGGATGTTAAGAAAGACTATGAGTACTAAGAAAGTGATGGTAAGTATAAAATAACGTGTCTTGGAGAATAAAGCCTAGGGATGATATGTTAAGAAAGACTATGAGTATTAAGAGCATGATGGTAAGTATAAAATGTCGAATATGAAGTTAGGTTGATGTCAAATATGAAGAATCACACCACTAAACCAAATGCCTTTTCTTGAACATCCAATATTTTTAGCTTTTACTCAAATATATTTTCTCTTAGTTAGAGGACATTGTTATAATATAAAAGGGTTATCAAATAAACCAACAACCCAACAAAAAAAACAAACTAAATCAATTTGGGTTGGATTGATTCGGTACAGTTCATCCGTTTGTTTGATTTAATTTTTTCAAAACTAAATCAATTTGGGTTGGATTGATTCGGTACAGTTCATCCGTTTGTTTGATTTAATTTTTTCATTTTGTCTCGTATGACAAGAAAATAAAGTTGTACTGAATGCACCTTAGTTTCATTTATGACAAACTCAATGAAACATAATTGCATTAATAGTACAGAGTTGGAGTCTATAAGCATTTCATGAACTTCAATGCAATTCATGCTTCATTAAAGATGAGATAAACTTTGGGGAACTTTAAATTACTTCATGTGGAGTTTCCATTACTATATGCTAGTTATCATCTTTAGGATTAACTAATTGGACACGAATTCATGAATTTAGGGAAATTTTTGTGTAATTATCAACTACAACTTATGTTTTCAAATTTTTAGGACATAATTTAGGTAGCTGTTTTTATGAGTCGTAAACTTGTTTCTTTGCATAATATGGATTTAGTTGAACTATTATTATCGATAAGATGGAGAAAGAAATTGTCTTTGAAATGACTAATAGACCTAGGTTCATCGTTGTTGTTTTTTAACTTGTGATTTTGCAGAAAGTTTAACTAATATGAACTGTCATGTCACAAGAGTTTTAAGGTAAATCAAGAATATACCCTAAACATCATTCAAGATGACAATAAAATGGAGTTAAATTGAACGCACTTTAGTTTCATGTTTGGCGTGTTTAAGATAAAGCATAATTGTATTAATGATATTGAGCCTAGAGTCTATAAGAATTTAATGATCTTAAGAGAAATTCCTATTTTATTAGAGGATACCAACTTTATTTAAGGTACAAGGAGTTCAAGAACTGGATTTGAATCTGGTTAAGGAACAACAAGATTTGAAAGTTTTGAGTTCTAGACCAAATTTGTACGTGATTATTACTTTTGATGACTAATTATAAATTAAGAGAAAAATATTTTTGTAAAGATAGATTAAACTCTAAAGCTTTGGTGACGAAACCATGTTTAGACTAGCAGTTTAAACTCAAGAGATGCGGTCACAGGCGTGATTATTTTGGATGGGTTCGTA
>NW_019272636.1:5707-15900 GCF_002738345.1 Cucurbita maxima
CTTCATTCTTTCTTGATCTATGAACCGACTTTATGAAAAAAAAATCAGTCTTTCAGCTGAAAGTGTGACTGTTGGGTATGGATAAGCGAACCTCTTGGTTCAGGGGAAACCGGAGATGTTGGCTAAGAAAGCTAAGCAGGCAAGTACAGGACGGACAAAATGCACATACAAATTGATTGACATGATCCCTCTCCTTCTCTCTTTGGCTAGTTGGCTAGTTACACGATAAGCGGGAAAGCATACCAGGCAAGGAAAGAAAGGCTGCTCGATCTTCTGTAAGGCCAACCCTCAACGGCGAGCTCACCAGGCAATGCTATAAGTTCAATAGAAGTCCAAGGTTTCGTCTACTACGGACTAGGAAGCTCTTGGAGGATCTAACATGAAATGAGAAATACATTCGATTATGGAAACTAATAGAAAACGAACTTTTTGATAGAAACTGAATGATCCCTTGGCTCGGGCAAGAAAAGGAAAAGGTAGTCGTACTTCTACCTTTTTCGTCGGACGAGAGGAAAGTTTGAGCTGAAAGATTGAATCACACTAGGTAAGAAAGGCGGGCTTAGCAGGTTTCTCCAAATGTATAAACAAAAAGAAGATACGGATACACATACATTCTCGCATGGAAGAACCTAGCTGAACCAGATCAAGGATCCTAACCTAGTTCGACTGACCTTCTTTGTCTAGCCCCTGCCACTTGTAATGAGGTCAACCCGTATGTGCTTTTTCTTTTCGTTTAGCGAGATAGCGTACCAGCTCTTTCAGCTCATAGCAGTAGTATGAAAAGAAGAATCCTCATCCTGAGTCGAGTCCACATTGCCATATGAATCGACATCGGCAAAACCAAGGGCTTCTATTTTTTCTTTTACAAAAGCGAATTTAACAGTTTCGATAAAACCAACCTCTTTTAAAGGAGTCGCTCTACCTTGATCACCGTGGACATACGCATCCCCCTCTTTAACTTTGCCTACCATGAAAAGGAAAGTTCTCTCACGATAGGCCCTCCCAGTTGTTGAACGTCTTTCGATCAATCGAGAGAGGTATAGAATAGTACAACAAACCAACAAGACAAGAATGGACTCATAAGATGGGCGGTCAGAGAATCGATTTCATTTGTGTTATCCGCCAAGGAAATGATCAAGGAATTCTCTATACACGGCTGAGATATGACCATATTGTTACACATCCTGAATAAAGTACCGTAACCAAGCGAAGCTTTTGAAAATGAAAGCGTGTATAACTCAGATCCATTTTCTCTTCGATTCGTAAACTTTAGATCTTATCTTACTTTCGTCTTCGGGTGACTGAGAGAGAATTTGGGCCTAGCGCGCAACCGGTTCGGTCAACAATAAGGTACAAAGCGGATTGATTAAATGGGCTTGAAGTTCTATTATCGTTAGGTCGAAGATCTCTACTAGGTTTAGTGTACTTTGGTAGTTGCGAATGTTGCCGTAATCGAATGTCTTTCTCATTCGACACTCTCTCTTACCAAGCACTCATACTCGCAAGGGTTGAGGAGACAGTCCGTGAGGTAATTGGGCTTCGAGATTCCGTATACGCAAAAAGAGCTCGCTTTCGACTTTCTACCTTAGTGTTTTGTGCCCGGTTCTGGTTGAGGAAAGGGTCTCATCTCTTTAATTGGAGCACATTGATGCCGAAGGAGTCTTCGGAACCGGTGGAGAGGCTATGATGACTTCAGGCTATTCTAAGTCACACTCGTGGAATTTCTTTTTCATAAACCTGCCTGATGATTGATACATAAACCTACGTGATGATTGATAAGGTAAGGAATTTTAAAAGACAAAAGAATGACAATTTTATGCGATAGAAAAGGAGAATTTTTTTTTTCAGTGTGTGTGGTTCGAACCTATAGCTCTTTGAAACTTCTTGCATAATTCATTTTGATACAATATACTTGAGACCTCTCACACTCGCCCGAAACGATAATCATACACCACTAGACCAAATGGCTTTATAGAAGATCTATAATTCTCAGTTGTTGTGCCTCAATACATGAAATTTACATAAGTTTAGCATGCATTTGCCACAAATTCCTTCGGGTTAGGCCCCATTGATAATTATTTTAGTGCTTTTTTTCTTTTGGAGGGGTATTCCGAGAATCGAACTCGAGACCTCTTGCACCCAAAAGAAAAATCATTCCACCAGACCAAATGTCCTTATTATGGGATATATATTAAGTTTTTTATGGAATGTATCAACATTATTTCATTTATTTTCTTTTGTTAATAAAATCCATGAGCAATAATCATTATTATATCTTTTAGATCTAGACCGTTGTTAAATTATTTACACAGGGTTTGCGACAATTACTGTATTGAGAAGAAAATAGTGTAAGTTGTATTGAGAAGAAAATAGTGTAAGTTTTAGTTTGATAGTTCCATTTGAGACCACATAACGTGGAGTACACAAGTAAAGCAAATATCGAAAGTTAGGATTTGGGTAGGCATGTCTATTGAAAGTGGAAAAGATAAAATGATATTAAAAGAGCATCATCATTATAGTTTTAATTGCCATAATTTTTGGTTTCTTGAGATTAAGATGGAAGAATATACAATTCTTGGTTGTTGAATTGAACTTGGGACCTCTTGCACCCTATCCAAAAATTATACCACTAGACCAAATGCCCTTTCTAAAAAATTGCAACATTTATAACTCCTCAACATATTTTTCTCTTTCAAGTTTGAAATCTATTTTCTTAAGCGGTTGTTGGACTATAAAACAAAAAGTTGATGGTCTAGTATGCAAGTGTTCAAATAAACTACAGCCCAACAAATGAATCAAACTAATTTGTTTGGGTTGGGTTGGATTTATTTGGCTCAGTTCATCAGTTTGTTTGATTTAATTCTTTTATTTTGCTTCCTATGACAAGAAAATGAAGTTGTATTGAATGTAACATAGTTTGATTTATGACAAACTCATATGAAATATAATTGGATTAATAGTACTAAGAGTTGGAGTCTGTAAACATTTCATGAACTTAAGTGCAACTCATGTTTCATTAAAGACGAGATAAAATTTAGTTAAGTAACTGGAACTTTAAATTACTTCATGTGAGCTTCAATTACTCTATGTTAGTTACTATCTTTAGGATTGACTAATTGGACACGAGTTCTTGGATTTAGGGGATTGTTTTATGTAATTTTCATCTACAACTTATGTTTTCAAATTTATAGGTCATAATTTAGGTAGTTGTTGTATATTATGGATGAACACTTTGAGTTTCTATCCCATTCACCACAACTACTCTAGTTTTTGTTTGAAGGCTATAATTGTCATCTATGTTGTATGACAATAAAATTTGTTTCGATGAAATTTTAGTTAAAGTTGCATATTTTACTTCTTGCGAGTAAAAAATTTGTTTCTTAGCATAATATGAATTTAGTTGAAGAGTTATTGGAATAAGATGGAGAAAGAAATTTTCTTTAAAATAATAAACAGACCCAAGTTCATCTTTGTTGTTAGACAAATTGTGATTTTGCAAAAAGCTTAACTAATATGAAATATCAAAGTAAATCAAGAATATATCCTACACGTCATTCAAGATGACAATAAAATGGAGTTAAATTGAGCGTAGTTTTAGTTTCATGTTTGGTAGGTTCAATATGAAGCATAATTGTATTAATGATATTAAAGAGAAATTCGTGTTTTATTAGAAGAGACCAACTTAATTTAAGGTACTAGGAGTTTAAACTACTTCCATTGTAATTTCAATCACTTCACAATGATTACAAATTTAAGGTTGGCTAATTGAACATCAATTATCAACTTTAGGTTATAATTTAGGTAGTAGCCATTATAATATTAATGAGTATAAGAGTTACAATTTTACATGGACCATATGTCTTATAGTTAAATGAATATATATATATTATGTATGTCGAGGTCTGGATAAAGCACAAAGTAGTAAGGAATACCATTGTCAACTCTAGAGCCACCCACAACATGATGGAGACCGATGCAAAATATTTTAACATCCTTTGGCATCAAGATACAGGAAAGATGAACGCCGTCAAATTGGAAGCTTTGTCTGTCTTAAGAGTCACAATGAGAACTCTAATGAAGATAGAGCCTTGGACTAGGAAAATTGTTTAGTGATAGTTGAAATGGATGACTTCGACGTCGTGTCAGGAATGAACGTCCTGCTGAAACACAAACTCATTTACATGCCCCGAGCAAAATGTCTAGTAGTAACGGAGTCTAACCCGACGATCATTCAGAAAAACATCCATCAACCAAGAGGGTTGAAAATGATGTCGATACAACAGTTGAAAAAGAATCATAGCCATGATGAATCTACGCTTTCTGCTATTGTTGTAATTGAAAAGGGGAGCTCGAGTGAGCCAATCTCAATAAAAACCTTGTTGCCACTACATGAACACCACGACGCAAAACAAGGTCAGATAATGGATTTATCCCCACCAGGAGAGACAAAAACAAGGTCAGATACTAAAGAAGGGAGACAAAAACAAACCATTGAAGCAACACATGTTCACACAGAAATATCATCTAGACGGATGAAGAGAAAGGTCAGTCGGAAGCATCAACCACAATAATTTCAAGAAAACTAAAGAGTTCATATAAGTTAAGGTCAGATCAACTTCGAGTTCAAAGCAACAAAACCAAAGACTTGTATGAAAATACTATGGACTAGTTAAAGGTATCCATAAGATTATGAAGACATCATATAGAATCTAATTTCTCTTATGGATGCGGACTAACCTTGTTGTCCACGTTAGTAACTTGAAACGTTATTATTTCGACCAAGAAGAAATCAAACAGAAGCAGGTGGTATGACGTCATACAATTAAGAAAAAGTTTGAAGCGAAGAAAGTAGGAAAGACACGAACAGAGAAGACATGAAGACTCAACAACCCGAGAAGTGATTTTCAGCAGCACCTAGTAGGTTGGAAGAGACTCCTCATTATGAGATCAGCTGGAAGCGCATCGAGAGACCTAAAGTCAGCCTCATCCAATAAATTGTGTGGGGGCAGATGTCACAGTCATGATTGCCCAAGGCGTGTTGCCTGTGGTTGCATGTTGCATGTGTTAACCATTCTTGTAAACAATTTGTTGTCCAAGGTTGTTATTTGGGCAATGTTATTGTTTACCGGTTATTTGGTCGACATGCCTTGAGCAATCATGACCATTACAATAGGCTAAGACATTTGTTTTCCATATGCTATTGTTGTCCAAGAGACTCCTCATTATGAGGTCATGATTGGCTAAGACATTTAAAGAAGTTTTACCTAGGGCAACATCTATCACAATCCTCTTCTTGCTCTCTGAAACTTCTTTAAATGTTATTATTCATCGGTTATTTTGGCGCATCTTCCTTAAAAGAATTGTGACGACAGATGACTTAGGTAAAACTTCTATTAGGAGATTAGTACAATAGAGAATTTGTGTCCCTTTCTGGAAACCTTTAGCGCACAACATAACAAAGAGTTCCTAGAAAGAATATCATAGAACAATTTGTCTAATGCCATTGAAGTTAGGCTCGAGGCTCTATCTTATCTCCCAAGAATATGGTTCATTCTCTATTCACATAGAAATTCTGCAATAGAAAGTGGTACCCTCCTCTTCTTTTACAAAACTTTCTCTAAGTCCTCGTGGAATGATTTGAAAGTGGTACCCTCATCTTCTTTTATAAGACTACCTCAGCCTTCATGGAATGATTATGCTATGTTGATTCTTAGAGAAGGGAGTAGGAGTAAGAGTAGATGACTGTTTATGGTCCAAGTCCCGAAAAAGTAAGTCTTGATGTCAAGAAAGGAGAGGAATCCTCGTAGTTTCCAAGATTTGAAGAGAATCATACATACACAAATTTCCTTTGTTTGTTTATTCTTGTTATTTGCTCTCTTCAATTAACATGTTATAAAGACACTTGTAAATTATAATTAAATATAGCTTTTTTTTCTTTCCAAATATCCATTTGAATTACTTCTTGATTCAAGGTTTAAAAAATCTATTTCAAATCTTATTATATTGCATGCTTCAATTTGATATAATTGTTGGGGGCATTTTTAGAATCAAACTCAGGACCTCTCGCATCTGAAGCGAGAATCATACACTAGACCAAATTCCTTGTAGTGGATCTATCAATATTAGTTGCTGGTCCATATCTTTTATGCACCTCAATATTTGAAATTTATCCACATGTTTTTGTGCCTTAGAACCTATTATTATTGTCATGTTAACTTCACAATGTTGTTAAGCACATTACCCTACGTTTTATAATCTCATGTATTTGCTGAAACCACCCCACCTAAATGAAGTTCTCAAATAATCAAATAAATTATTAAGGATAGGGGAATAACAATAAATGAAAAGAGTCGGTAAGAAAAGGCAAACATGATACCTATGGTGATCTTTGATAGAAGACAAATATCCTATAATAAAAGATCAAATATGATATATATGGTAAGTTATAATTGTTGGGTTTTATGTCCTAAAACTCATAATTTGTAAACAAAAACATATTTTATTTTCAATAAAGTTATTGTTGTTGTTTATTTATTAAAGATTGTTATTGAATAAAGTGAAATTTACGATCATTAATCTAAATCCAATAAATTTGGTTAACTCAAGTACGCATGCTTGCCACGTAATCCCAAACATTTGAATGGAATTTTTAGTGTCAAAATTTGGTGATCTCAAATTTGCATGAACATGCAAACATGACTCTATAAATAGAGTGATCATAAAACATGAAATGTCTTCTTCTTGGTGAAAAACCTTGAGAAAAACCTCTCACAAACACTCTCTTCATATATACAAAATCCCTCCCAAGTTTAGTCACTCACCGGATTCCACAATTTCGTTCTAAGGTCGGAGGATAGTGGAGAAGACACTAGTGGTGGTTCGAAATCGGTTCGTGAGGAAAAAGGAATTTGAACTATAAAAGGTTAGTATTAAAACTCATTAAGTTTTAATATTCATGAACATGCTAGTTATTTACTATAATTTATGTTCTAAAAGTGCCTAAGATCCAAATTTCTTCCGCATGTGTTATATTAACACCATCAATTGGTATCAGAGCGAGGTTTAGGCACTTTATTTACATTAATTTGATCATGGTGGGTACCATTTCATGAATGAAATTTTGTGGTTCCTAAAGTGGATGGTTTTGCTTTTGACATTTTTTTATGTTTCTATTTGATACAATTATTGTAATAAGCCTAATGTGTATGAGCTTTGATGAATGAAGAAAGGTCTTGTAATTTTTATGGAGTCATTAGAGTCCATTTTAGGTTGTAATTGATCAAAAATGGAAGCGATAGTAAGCTGAACCGAAGAAGAAGATGGAAGAGACAGTTCAGGTGGTTTTTCTGCCTTTGGGGTCTGGTTCAATGTTTTTAAGGGTTGGGTTGCCCAGTTCGTGATTCTCGGGAGCGGTTCAAGTTATTTTTAATTATTAATGTAATAATTTAGTTAATTGCTTGTTTTAAAATGCCAAAACCAATCCACTTTAGCGTGTTTAATTAATTATGCATTATGAATGTATGTTTTAATTAAATAGAAAATGTATATGCACAAAGTATGTCATATAGATTTAAAATCTCACCATAGGCTAAGCATGTTTCATGCATTCCAAGTATGTTATAAGTATTATAATGTATAGTATGCATGTTTAGGGTTCCATGAGGTGATAGATATAAATTGTTATATTATTGCATGGAATGGATGAATATATAATTGTTATATAAAGCATGTTAGATGCATGTTATAGGTTATTTTCAACGTCATAAAACGAGATAGACGTTAAAATCTATAATAAAGTTAAGTACATGCTCACTCAGGTTTAAGAACCAAGCACGATCAATTTTAATAGTTAAAATAGGTCGTTGTCTTACAAAATTGCAGTTACGAGAAAGCTCACCTGGCACGATCTTGTCTAAGGATGGAGGTACTTACGTTGACGGTTTACAGAACACCTACTACCTGGAGATCGGACCAGTACTTGAGCTAGTTAGCCCAGTTTTATGAGCATGCTTAAGTGATATAAGTTTTAGAAAAATCACCTAGACTTAAGTTATATTTAATTAGCCGGAATATAATAAAGTAATAGATATACCCAACCGTCTAAAATACTTAGTGGGAGGAAAAAGATATATGAGATACATCGTTTTCCTTTTACGCTCTCTGGAAAATTCACACCGTGAGATTCATGCTCAGCCTTGTGTCGTCCTGGGAGCGTTCTCCATTCGGAAGGTATTTGCATGAGTCAATAACAAGGTGAATAGAGAAAGTATTTATAGTAAGTTGGAGAAGGAAGTATATCAACACCTCCTATGGTCTCCACCAATAGGTTGCACCGTGAAATTCCCATGTTCCACCTACATGTTGCACTAAAGCAACTACCCATTAGGAGGGTCGTAACATGGGAGTCGAAACAACGCAAACTCTAGAAATGGATAGGATTTCTTAGGTTCGTTCCCAACTTTGGCTTTTTCATTCGATAGCATTGTTGGGACCGATCTCTGGGGTCTGAAAATGGCGGGTCACACTTCCGAAGAATTACTAAGAATTAGTATATTCTTGACCAAAATAGCGATAACTAAAAACACTATAGGAACAAGAGTTATTCTGGGATTAGTGTTTAAAGTCAAGAATGTCTTGGTTTATTGAATGAGTGATTGACTGCCCCTCGGTAGCAGTTGCTCTAACTCATTAAAGTATCGTTGCAAATTAATAATTTTTGGGTACATTATTACATTTGCTAAAACTGATTGGATTAAACTGGATTAAGTCAAATCACTAATAGAATTTTCTTTATATCACAACATGACAAACTCAATAGTACAATTACTCGCTTCTGAGAAATTAAACGGCGACAATTACGCAACTTGAAAATCAAACCTAAACACAATACTGGTAATTGATGATTTAAGGTTTGTTTTAACTGAGGAATGTCCTCCAAACCCCAGCTCAAATGCAAGCCGAATAGTTCGGGATGCGTATGACAGATGGATAAAGACAAATGACAAAGCCCGAGTGTACATTCTAGCCAACATATCTGATGTTTTGGCTAAGAAACACAATGTTATGGGTACTGCTAAAGAGATTATGGAATCTCTAAAAGGGATGTTTGGACAACTGTCCTTTTCCCTTAGACATGTAGCCATAAAATACATTTACAACTGCCGTATGTAAGAAGAGATCTCAGTTAGAGAACATGTACTGGACATGATGGTCAATTTCAATGTGACAGAAGAAAATGAAGTTGTCATTGATGAGAAGAGTCAAGTCAGTTTTATCATGATGTTTCTTTCGAAGAGCTTCTTCCCTTTCCGCACAAATGTGGTAATGAAAAAAATAGAATATAACTTGACTGCTCTTCTCAATGAGCTACAAACTTATCAATCCCTCTTAACGAACAAGGGACAAACAGGAGAAGCAAATGTTGCTATCTCCGAGAAATTACTACGAGGATCGTCCTCAAAAAATAAGTCTGGACCTTCAACTTCTAAAAGTGTTTTGATGAATAAGAATGGTAAAGGGAAAAATAAGATTCCTACTAACCGCAAACACAAGGTTCAAAAAGCAGATAAAGGAAAATGTTTCCATTGCAATGAAAACGAGCACTAGAAGAAAAACTGCCCAAAATACCTTGCAGAGAAGAAAGCCGAAAAGACACAACAAGGTAAATATGATTTACTCGTTGTAGAAATATGTTTAGTAGAGTATGAAAACTCAACTTGGATACTGATTTAGGGGCGACTAATCATATTTGTTCTTTTTACCAGGAAACTAGCTTCTGGAGAATGCTTGCGGACGGCGAGATAACACTCAGGGTTGGAACAGGAGAGGTTGTCTCAGCATGATTAGTAGGAAATTTAAAGTTTTTTTTTTTTTGGAGATAGATTCATTATATTAGATAATGTACTTTTTGTTCCTGAAATGAAAAGAAATCTAATATCTATCTCTTGTTTATTAGAACAATTGTATAAAGTATCTTTTGAAATCAATGAAGTGTTCATTTGCAAAAGAGGTATTCATATTTGTTCTGCAAAACTAGAAAACAACTTATATATTTTAAAATCGAGCGAAATAAAAGCCATTTTAAATACCGAGATGTTTAAAAAAGCTGAAACTCAAAATAAATGACAAAAGATTTCTCCTAATACCTATGTTTGGCACTTAAGACTAGGCCACATTAATCTCAATAGGATTGA
>NW_019272637.1:0-15884 GCF_002738345.1 Cucurbita maxima
AAGTGCTTCGTCCTCAATGATGTGCGTGGGGTCTGGCGTGTACTTTCTCAACATGGATACATGAAATACGTTATGCACAGTGGCAACAGTGGGTGGCAACACCAACCTGTACGCTACAGCACCAATCCTCTTAAGGATTTCGAAGGGACCTACGAACCTAGGGCTAAGTTTACCCTTTTTCTCGAATCTTCACACTTTCACATGGGTGCTACCTTTAGGAAAACATGTTAGCCCACCGCAAACTCGATGTCCTTTCTTCGAGTGTCGGCGTAACTCTTTTGTCAGCTTTGTGCAGTAAGTATCCTTGATCTGATTTTCTGGACTGCCGCGTTTGTGACCTGAACCAATTTCGGTCCCATAAGTTGTTGGGTTCCAACCTCTTCCCAAAACACTAGTGTCCAGAACCTCCTCCCAGAACCTGAACGTTGTTTAATAATAGTTGTTATAGGCAAACTCCATGAGGGGTAGGTGTTCATCCGAACAACCAGCGAAATCCATTACACACGCCCTGAGCATGTTCTCTAATACTTGATTCAACCTCTTTGTTTGTCCATCTGTCTGAGGATGGAAGGTAGTACTGAAACGAAGTTAGGTGCCTAAGGCTTTCTGTAAACCATTCCAAAACTGAGAGGTAAACCTAGCAGGCACACCATGCAAACGAACTATTTCTCGAACATATAACTGAGCCCATCGATCCACTCGAAATGTGCTTTTACCCGGGATAAAGTGAGTTATTTTTGTGAGTCTATCAACAATGACCCAGATCACATTAAAACCTCGTCGAGTCTTAGGCAATCCTGATATGAAATCCATACTCACTTTCGCCCATTTCCACTAGGGTTTGGTTCATTATATACCCAAAAAAAACTTGTGTTGAACAAGCTCTTAATCCTCTTTGGGAAGGTAATTTAAGGTTAATATCTATGCAAAAGATTAAATGTTATGAGAGTTTTAATTTAAGGTTAATATTCATGCAAGAACATGTGAATGCAATGACGGGACCTATTCTTTTAATCTATTTTAACGGTACTTTACTAACGGGTAATTTGGGCTATATTCTACACACAGCCCATACATGCGAGTATGGGCTCACCAGTCGGTTCACACACCACTGAGCCACTTGCCTTGGACGAGCATACTCTGGAAGCTCCTTAGGTCGAACACCTGTTAGAACTAGTAACCGTCACGACAACGGTATGTAAAACATAACAATCATTGTCTTGCCATTGGATGTACGCATCTGTACCCTCGTGATTGAATAAGGGTATTCCCCTAAATGCATGAGAACACATAATGCATGAGGCCCCCAACATTTCTAGTTTTATCATTAATGAATATAACCCTGCTATCATCTTCCATGCTTAACATGTCATTTCGCATTCTTAACTTTACGCATCATACATAATCCTAACGGGGTTACATTTCATTTCATTTATCGTGATAGCATGTCATTCATAACATATTGTATACATACAATTTAGAAAACATAACATAACACTCCATGCTTTGAACATGTCATTTCATAATTCAACAATTACCTTCGTGGTCACACAAAAAAATCTAAACATAACACCTCATATCACAATATATTGTTCATAAACATGTCATATCGTAAACACTTCGTGGTCATATCGTTCCTAACTTATCGTAGCCTAAACGTTCTTATACCTATCACAGTTATATCGTTACGTGAACGTACCTTAGTCATCATCATAGGAACTTACCCTAATGCTATCGTTCTATCAATCTATCACAAATTTATCCCTGTCTACCCATATCCTAACCATATTCTTTCATCAATCTCTCCTATCCATAGCACTCCGGTATGTAACTTAACCTTAACGTTTCATGAACGTATCTTACTCCTATCGTTACATTTTGTTTTGTGCATCCTTCTTGTATCCAATCTCAAACATATCCTTAAACACATCGTACCACAATTAGTATCATACAATTCACATATTATAACATAACATAAACATAATATAAGCATACTGATTCACAGATAATTCACACATATCAGTATATATGACACGTGCAGAACCACAGGCACGTGTCAACATCAAGTATAACCATGCCGATAGTAAGACCACTTACCTGGTTAGCTTAAGTTGTTGTCCCGAATATATATTTAATGAAAGTTAGATTCTGTCCTTTGAAATTCAAGTCAACCTATGTGAGCCAATGACATCAGTTTCAAGTTTGAATTCTATAAAATTATTTCTCTAATTTACATGGTTACATTGTTAAAAGTCTTGAAATGATTTTCTATAATTATATTTTTATTAAAAAAATTTATTTTCCATGGTTTTGTAGTATAAAAAAAATAGATAGAGTTATTTCAAATTATTCTGTGCTTTACTCTCATATGTATTTTTATCTTTCTCTCTATATTTAGTTTGTGGTTTTTAATTTCTAAGGCTTACTGTTTTTTATATATGTATTTACTATGTTGCCTTTTAATTTTGTTCTCATGTATAACAAATTTATAGTGAATCCGTGTTTCCAAATCTTTCCTTATGTTTACTGTTCACAAATTTTCTTGGTCATTCTATTTTTAATCTATTCATTTGACTACTGATATAAATTTAATCTTATATTAGTGAGATTTACTAGAATTCGTATAATGATTGACACTTAATTTCTAACTCAGAGCTAAACAATTGTAATAATTGAAGATTTACTAGAATTCGTATAATGATTGACACTTAATTTCTAACTCAAAGCTAAACCATTGTAATAATTTAATGAACATCTAACTATAATTGACTATGATTTCTAAAAAAAATAAAAGAAAATGTATTTATTAAATCTATCTTCAAGTAAATCTACAGAAAGTCTCAACTGGGTAAAGACCATTCTCATTTTTTTACTCCAATCTGTTGTTTTTCAGTTTTCTTAAAGATGGCTTAAGGAGAGATAATTGTGGGATGGGATGAGATGTTAGTGGAGAGGAGTGAGGAAAGGTTTTTTTTTTTTTTTTTTTTATTTATTTATTTATTATTGTTATTTTAAATATTTTTTTATAATTATTTTTGTTGGCTTATATCTTTATTTATTATTTATTTATTTATTATTATTATTATTATTATTATTATTTTTCTATGACATTCGCATAACCATCATTTATTACATAAACTTCGAAAAACGCTTAAAACAACTATTCTCTAGAAAACACACCCATGTCCTTACGTATTTAAATACGAAATACTGAAATTAAGAGAAAATAAGAGCAATACAAAATAATTTAAAACAATGAAATGCATAACAACCTATTCTAACCTAAACCTAGAAATTTAAATATGAATCTACCCTATCCACGTGCCACAGTCTCTGCTCGTGAAGCAGCCGTCCTCCGTAAAAGTGCACCTTGCCTTGATCTGAAAAATAATGTGGCACACGACTTGAGTATTTCAAAGAATGCTAAGTAAGTGGCCCCACTATAGGGAGCCATGCAAATGAAAACACAAACAATCATTATTTAGGGACCTATCTATCTCTATCATCATAGGGGTGGCCTCTAGTCTCGGACAAAGAGAGCACATGAATGAGTAAAGATGACATTCGAAGGAAAGCAATCCAGAGTATAGATGAATGAGAAAATCTGAAAAAGAGTTGAAAGTTACTACCTATATCAAAGAGGTGCACTTTCCTTTTTGGTGTTTCAACTATAGGAACTCCGAATTCAACTAGAGCAATTTTATGATGGGTGACCTTTTGAGAATTTTTGTAGCAAACACGTGATTGAGGACAAAACGTGTTAGAAGGACTCATGTTGGTTTGCGTTCATAGTTTTTACTATTAGAAGCGAGGAGTAAGTAACCTGACCATATCGTCACGGGAATCCTAGGGCCATTAAGTACCAAATTCATATTTCGAATCTTGGGTATGAGTCATTGCAATTAGAAGCTCAAAACCCGACCAAATTATAAACATTAAAAGAATTCTGATATCCCAAAAGATTCCTCTCACTACTGTAGATTTCAAATATACAAAATCTTAGGTCTATAAAGAAACCCAACAACACTATGTTGAATTACTACATGGGTGAGCAATCCAACATAAAAGAATAAAAAAGCAGGTTTTTGTGGTTCGGGGATTTTATTTCATTTTTTCCAAGGGTGTATAATTCAAAGATACCCGAAGGAATATTTCTCAAGTAAAATCCATCATCAAATGCTACATAAATGCAGTTTTTAAAGTCACACCGTGGAGAAAGCTAATACTAGTTCCCGGGCCAAAATCCTCAAATGAAGCATGTCCATTCTAACCATTAAAATTGCACCAAAATAAAGTCGTACGCCAAAAGTTCATTGTGAAGCTCTAGTTGAATCGGGCATGCTTGTCCAAAATGCTTTCGCTCAAACGTCATCTCTTGACTTGCAATGAACATTTAAAACTTAGTTTGTTTGATAATTGTAGATAGCCACTTGTCATTCGCTCCATGGTTCTTGCCCTTTGCTCCCTATAGCTTGTATCTTGGATCCTGCAAAACGTGTATTAATAATAATGGATCCTTCAATTTTTCTTTAGATACTCGAGGCTCTTTTGTTGATGCTTAGCCATTTAGGTTTTTGTTCATTATACACCCAAAAAAAAGTTGTGTGGAACAAGCTCTTAATCCTCTTTGGGAAGGTAATTTAAGGTTAATATCCATGCAAAAGATTAAATGCTATGAGAGTTTTGAGTTTGGATATCCGTATGTGTCGCATAGTTATAAATATCAATTCTTTTTTATTTGCTATTTTTGATTGAGATGAAAAACAAAGTCCTAATTTTAATTAAAAAAATAAAGGAAACCACAAATGAGACTGTTTGATTTTCTATATTTTCTCCTTAATTAGCACAAATTATCTCAAGCACATTAAGGAGTGTTATAAATGGTTCTCTTGACTATATTTATCATATTTTCTTCCCATTGAACCGAAAATAAAAATAAAATAGATAAGACAGAAAGAAAAATAGATAAGAAGTAATACTCGAATTTTTTTATAAATAAATAAATAAATAAAATAACAACATATGGGCAAAAGGGTCTCTTACAAAGGGTCTCTTAGAAAGGGTCTAGTTGTTTGGGCTCTAAAAAGAGGAGAAAAAGAAAGAAAAGAAAAAGAGAGAGAGAAAGGAGAAAGGAGAAACGAGAAGAAGTTAGGGTTTGGGAGAGAGGAATAGTAGAGAAGACAAATTGTTGTTGGAGATCTAATCCAAGGTAAGAAACTTCGAAGCAATACTCCTCTCGGTGCTAGAAAAGAAGTTTGGGTGGTGGATCCACTCATTCCAGCAAAAAAATCTAAGAACGGACAAAGTAAGATTCTAAACTTCGTGTTTCGATTTTATCTAGATCTAAGAAATTTCATGAGCATTAGATCTAGAGTTTTTGAGGTATGTAACTAAAATAAGATTCACACAGGTCTTTTGAAGTTTCTGGACGAAAATTGGAGTTTCAAGAAAACGTTATTTTCGGTAAGAACTCGTGTTTTTCCCCAAATTCGAACTCAAATAATAAGACCTGTGATTACCAAAAAAAGAAAAATATATTGTAGAAATAGAATATGACATCTATAATACTCGTGAAGAGAACTTGTTGATTCGGATTATGGATTGGAAGATATAAAAATCAGAAGAAAATGGATCGAAAACACCAAAACTCACGTTTCTGGAAAATTGGAAAAAAACGCAAGAAGAGAGAGGAGGAATCGCCGCCACATGTCGGCCGACGTACGGAGGAGCGCTGCAGGATCGACGAGCGACACGTGGCGACCGCGGGCTGAAGAAGCGCATCAGGCGCCGTGCAATCGGGTCGGCCTGAGTCCGAACCACTCGAACTGGCCCGACCGGTCGCTGGCCTGCGACTGCGTGAGAAGTCACGCGTAGTACACCCTCCAGAGCGTGTCAGTGCGCGTGTAGGCGCGTGAGTGACCGTTCGACCTCCGTTTGCTTGTTTTTTGCCTCGATTTCAACTCTGATCCTATTTTTATGTGAATTAGAACCTATCAAGGAAATTCCAGAATTTTTGGAACCTTTTCCGGCAAATGATTCGAGCTTGGGAAGGCACGCGTCAACCATGTAAGTAGCCATTTGAATTCCCACGAGCAGTACTTGTAGGAACCGCTAGGAACATGCATGCATGCTACCACCCATAAAATTAGCTAGCCGGACCTAGCATATTAGTATGGAAACTGTGAAAATAAAATGATTAAGGAAAGCTAGATATGAAATATTTATTAAATCTGTTTTGATTGAGATTCTGATAAAGTATGTATGCATGAGGAGGATGGAAAAATTGTGAAATCTGCGCTCCAGGTAAAGGTGGACGTTATCTTCCCGTTGAGCATGTTTGTTAATATTGCATGAACTGCTGCGTGTTAACTCTTATGCATGATGATGGCTTGTGTTATCTTTCTTGATGAACAGGAAGAAATTATGAGCTTAGATTAGGGTATTTGTGACTAAGTAGGCTAGATGAGACCCTAGATTGGGGGACCTCTAGAATACCGTGCATTTTGACCTGCGAAACGATTACCGGCGGATCCAGAGCCTAGAATTTGAAACCTGATAGGTTTGTGAGACCTTGCACGAGAATCCTAAAGATGCATGAATCCAAGTCTAAGCCACCAAGTTCCACCCTAGAAAGAATAGTAGGTCACCACGGTAACTGTAGGTAGCCCGCTAGAGTTTAGCAGTGTGGATAGTGTCATCAGAACCTCCACTTCCCTCTCTGCTCCGATACCGTACCGTCGAGACAGAGCTCCGGTACGGAGATCATTGAGCTTGGCAGATCCGGATAGGGAAGTGTGAAAGGTGCCCAGACCTAGTGGTGATAGCTAAGGGGTCTTCTGAACAGGTTTCTTGGGCAGTAGAAACCCGTCCCTGAGCAGGGGACATGGAGCCACGTAGGATAACTCAGTAGCTGACCGACACACAGGGGGTCGCACCCCATTTAGTGGATGTATGGTCCCATGTAAGGGTCGTCAACTAACCTCCACGGATGATATTCAGAGAGAGTCATGTATTCAGATCCAGCCATATGATCCCCTCAGATTACTTATGAGATCGCGCTTCACCTCAGGACACTGATCATTTCACTGCATAAGATAGGCAAACCTCCCAAGATACAGAAAAGAGAGGTGGAGCATGATTTGCACTCACTAGAATCCAGAGATAAGACCGTGTATACCCACTAAGATAAGGATGCGAAAAGAGCCTACAAGTAGGTTGGTTACTGAGTATATTTTTATACTTACCCCTTTCCTTCCTTTTTTTTTTTCAGGTACTAGTCGATACGAGAAGATGTTCGAGAGCTGCACTGTCACAGAGGGGTGTCGTTCTAGAGCGTTAGTCCCTTGTCGGTCTTTTAGAGTCCTTCGTCCGTTTTCATATTTGGAGTCTTTTGTATTTCATTTTATATTTGCAATTCCTATTTGTAACATTTGATTTTGATTTTATATTTAATTTTGGTGTCCTTGATTTCCTTTTCTTGTTTTAAATTTTTCCGGATTTTTACCTTCTATTTTATTTTTTTTTTATTTGTTTTCGATTTCGTCTTTTTAGTTACGATTCGGTCTTTTGAAGCCTTGAAAGTCAGGTCCTGACAGATTGGTATCAGAGTAGTCGGGTTTTTGATTCTATAGACTTTTCCTAGGATAGAGAGTCGTACACCTCTATGACTCAGCTCGACGACATGCCTCGCCGCGACCAGGTACGCAATCTAACCTTGTTTAGTAGGTTATGATATGATGTAACGCTAGTAAGAACTTGATGTATGTTTTGGGTTAACACTTTAGGGTGTTAAAAGTGATCATTCCCTCTTTTATGGATGCATAGCCATTTGGGTTTTTGTTCATTATACACCCAAAAAAAACTTGGGTTGAGCAATCTCTTAATCCTCTTTGGGAAGGTAATTTATCGTTAATATCCATGCAAAATATTAAATGGTATAAGAATTTTGAGTTTGGATATCCCTATGTGTTAGCATAGTTATAAATATCAATTCTTTTTTATTTACCATTTTTGATTTTGATGAAAAACAAAGTTGTGCTAATTTTAATTAAAAAAATAAAGAAAACCACAAGGAGACCATTGCATTTTCTATATTTTCTCCTTAATTAGCATAAATTATCTCAGGTAAATGAAGGCAGTGTTATAAATGGTTCTCTTAACCATATTTATCATATTTTCTTGGCATTGAACGTGAAGAAAAATAGATAAGAATTCCATCTTTTTGAGTTTGATTTGGGTAAAAATTCCATCCTTTCTGTCAAATATACATTTATTTTTTGTGTATATACTTTGAAATTTAATTCATTTTTGTGCGTTATATTTTTCTATAAGATCGAAAGTATGATATTCAAGTTCACATCAATATCTTATTCTTCCTTAAAAAATTGAATATTTTGACATGAGTATTTTTATCTTAAAAATTTCCATATAAAACGATTAGTAAACTTTTTATTAGAGTAATGTTGCAGCAAGCACGTCACAACTCTCACACAAAAAAAAGGATTTGATGTGAAGTAAGGCGAAGGTGATGCTTTTGTCTAAAAAGTTCATGGATGAATGAGCTCGTACACATTTGTTTAACCATTATACAAGAAAAAGCCCTTCTTATCTGCACGCCAAATGCAGTGCCAATAGTTGCATCGTTCTTGAAGCCAAAGTTCATTCTCTCGCTAAAAAACCTCGAACGAAAGCTTCCCATAATTGCTGCTAAAGTTACTCCAAAACAATGTCGTCGGCCAGAAATTCTCTTTGAATTCCTAGAAGTATTCCTCATTGCATTTTCTATATTTTCTCTTTAATTAGCATAAATTATCTCAAGCACATTAAGGCAGTGTTTCTCTTAACCATATTTATCATATTTTCTTGGCATTTAACCCGAAGAAAAATAGATAAGAATTCCATTTTTTTTGAGTTTGATTTGAGTTATATAGTTTTTGGGTAAAAATTCCATCTTTTTTCTAGTCAAATATACATTTATTTTTAGGTTTTAATAACAATAAAAATAAATAAACAAAGAATAATTATAAAAATATATATATATCCATACATCAAAATAATAATAATAATAATTCATAAATAATTAACGAAAAAGTATACTTCAAAATAAAAATAAAATTTTTCCACCTCTCTCCACTAACCTTTCATCCCAACAGCATCCTCTTTACTCAGCCCCACAATATCTTCGTCCAAAATAAACGTTTCAACCAAAGATGAAGATTTACCTAGAGATTTTGGTCTGTTATTACCGTACAATATCTCAGAATTCTCGTTTATAGTTATGGTTATAAAAAATTAATTTAGGATCAAATCTTTTTTCATATTTTACCCGATCATGTAATAATCAGATCGCAATTCAATTAATTAGATTTTTTTGTTAGCAATTTATAAGAAATAAAGTTATAATCAATAAAATTTTAGTTAGATTCATAAATATGTGAAGATAGTAACTAAACAATGATTAAAATTTGCCAATAATATCAGTTTAAAAATGAAAATAAATATAGAATTAGAGTAATATCTTATTTACATAATTGAAAATGTTTTCAGAACTGAAAATCTATTTACAGAATCAAAATAATTACAAAGAGGGAGGAGGGAATATTGAGAGACTATTTGTTGAATAGAATAAATATATATATATATATATATATAAAAGACGGCATGGAACTCCATTAAATTTTGTCTAACAGTAAATATCATAATTTTAACAATGTAAATTAGAAAAATAATTTATAGAGTTCAAACTTGGAACGGATGTCATGGACTCGCATAGCTTGACTTAGATTTCAAAGGACGGAATCAAACTTTCATTAAGGATATATACGTGACAACGACTTAAGCTAACCAGGTAAGTGACCTTACTATCGGCATGGTTATATTTGATGTTGATACGTGCCCCGTGGTTCTGCATGTGTCATATATATTGATATGTGTGTATTGTTTGTGGATCGATATGCTTCTTATATGTTATGCATATGTTATAATATGTGAATTGTATGGTATGATGTGTTCAATGATATGTTTGAGATAGGATACGAGAAAGATGCACAAAACTAAATGTAACGACAGAAGTAAAATAAGTTCATAAAACGTTAAGACTAGATTACAAACCAGAGTGATATGGATAAGAGAGATTGATGAAAGAATACGGTTAGATTACGGGTAGAAAGGGATAGGTTTGTGATAGATTGATAGAACGATAGCGTTAGGATACATTATTGTGATGATATGACTAAGGTACATTCACGTAATGATATGTCTGTGATAGGTGTAAGAACGTTAAGGCTATGATCAGTTAGAGAACAATATGACTACGAAGTGTTTACGTTATGACTTGTTTAAGATATGATATATTGTGATGCAATATGTCATGGTATGATATGCATATGATGAAATGTTATGTTAAAAGCATAGAAAGTTATGTTAGGTCTCTTAAATTGTGTGTATACGGCATGATGTGAATGACATGAAATCACGATAAATGACATGAAATATAACCCCGTTAGAATTATGTATGATTTGAGAATTGAAGAGTGAGAAACAATATGATATGAATGACGAACGATATCTGAAACGATATGAAAAATGATATGATATGTACGTAATGCTAGCGGGGTTGTATTAAAAGATACATAATCTCAAACATTTGAGTGGAATTTTGAGTTTCAAAATTTGGTGATCTCAAATTTGCATGAACATGCAAACATGACTCTATAAACAGAGTGATCATAATACATGAAAGGTCTTCTTGTTGGTGAAAAAACCTTGAGAAAAACCTCTCACAAACACTCTCTTCATATATACAAAATCCCTCCCAAGTTTAGTCACTCACCGGATTCCACAATCCTGTTCTAAGGCCGGAGGATAGTGGAGAAGACACTAGTGGTGGTTTGAAACCGGTTCGTGAGGAAAAAGGAATTTGAACTACAAAAGGTTAGTATTCAAACTCATTAAGTTTTAATACTTATGAACATGCTAGTTATTACTATAATTGATGTTCTAAAAGTGCCTAAGATCCAAATTGCTTCCGCATGTGTTATATTAACACCTTCACTAACGTCTCATGTTCATCTATAATGCGGAAATATAACTCTTACATGAACATCATTTATAACGTAAACTTCAAAAACTGCTTAAAACAACTTCTTCTCAGGAAAACACAGCCATGACCTTATGTGTTTAAATACGAAATACTGAAATTGTGAGAAAATAAGAGCACTACAAAATAATTTATAACAATGAAATGCATAACAACCTATTCTAACTAAAACCTAGAAAGTTAAATATGAATCTACCCTATGAACGTGCCACAATCTCTGCTCGTGATGCAGCTGTCTTCCGTACAAGTGTCTTACCTTTACCAGAAAAATAATATGGCACACGGCCCAATAATTTCGAAGAGTACTCAGTAAGTGGCCCCACTATAGGGGGCCATGCAAATGCAAACACATGCAATCATTATTCAACAACCTATCTCTGACATCATAGGGGTGGCCTCTAGTCTTGGACAAATAGAGTACATGAATGAATAAAGATTACATTCGAAGGAAAGCAATCATAGATGAATAAATAAATATAAAAAAATTAAGTTAAAATAATAATAATAAAAAATAAATAAATAAACAAAAAAAAATCTTTAATAAAAAAAATATAGGGAGAGAAGTAAATAGAGAGAGCAGTAATAAATAACTCTATCAATTTTTTATACAGTAACCATAGAAAATAAGATCTTTAACAAAATTCTAATTATAAATGTATAACATTTCAAGAGTTTTAGCAATAGACCAAAGTAAATTAAAGAAATAATTTTGTAGAAGTTCGAACTTGAAAATGATGTCATGGGCTCACATAGGTTGACTTGGATTTCAATGAGAAGAATCGAACTTTCATTAAGGATAACTTTGTGACATCAGCCTAAGCTAATCACGTAAGTGGCCTTACTATCGGCATGGTTATATTTGATGTTGACACGTGTTCGTTGTTCTGCACGTGTCATATATTAGTTGACCATTCATTACATTATAAGGATGAATCAAACATTCACATGGTATTAGAGCCCTTTCGGTTTAACAACCCTGATTCTTTCTTCTATATGGCTTCCGAATCTTGTTATCATCTTCTTCCTTTCAATACTCTAATCCATATGATCAACATCAAACTTTCTTCCTCCAATTATATTCTTTGGAAAAGCCAACTTCTGCCTATCCTTGAGAGTCAAGACATGCTGGGCTATGTCGATGGTTCCACCACCTCGCTTTGAACCAGAAACTTCCTCAACATTCAACCCCAAATATTTGGCATGGAGAGTAGCCGATCAACGACTTCTCTGTCTCCTTCTCTCCTCTCTCACTGAGGAAGCCATGGCTGTTCTCGTTGATCTCTCTACTGCACGTGATGTTTGGCTTGCGTTGGAAACTACGTTCAGCCATCAGTCAAAAGCTCGTGAACTGAGACTCAAGGATGACTTGCAGTTGATGAAATGTGGCACAAAACCTGTTGCTGAGTATGCCCGTGCCTTCAAAAAAATTTGTGACCAACTTCATGCCATTGGCAGACCCGTCGAGGACATTGATAAAGTGCACTGGTTCCTTCGTGGACTCGGCACCGAATTTTCAGCTTTTTCTACTGCTCAGATGGCTCTCACCCCTATCCCCTATTTTGCAGATCTAGTCTCTAAAACTGAAAGTTTTGAGTTGTTCCAGCGCTCCCTCTGACTTCACTCCTACAGCATTCACAGCCACTAATCGTGGTCGCACCCATGGAAGTCACCCTGCTTCCTTTACCAACCAGCGAGGTCGTTCTTATTCTCACAAAAACAACTCTTCTAATCGAGGACGAACCCACTCAAGTCAGGGTCGTCGACCACCTCATTGCCAAATATGCCACAAAGAGGACCATTATGCTGACCGCTGCAACCAACGGTATGTTCGACCTGATTCTTCTCATGCTCACCTTGCTGAAGCCTTTAACACGTCATGTTCTATTGCTGAACCCGATGCTGCTGATTGGTTTCTGGACACTGGAGCTTTGGCCCATATGACTGCCGACCCATCAATTCTGGATCAGTCTAAAAATTACACGGGTAAGGACTCTGTGATCGTAGGAACGGTGCATCCCTACCCATTACCCACACCGGTACTCTTTCTCCTGTTCCAAATATTCACTTATTAGATGTCTTGGTTGTCCCTCACCTCACTAAAAAACTTCTTTCCATAAGTAAATTAACGTCTGATTTTCCTCTCTTCGTTACATTTACTAATAATCTTATTACTATCCAGAATCATCAAACAGGAAGGGTGGTGGCAACCGGTAAAAGAGATGGAGGGCTATATGTGCTGGAGCACGGCAACTCTGCTTTTATTTCAGCCCTTAAAAACAAATCTTTACGTGTTTCATATGATTTATGGCATGCTCGTCTGGGTCATGTGAATCATTCTGTTATTTCTTTTTTAAATAAAAAAGGTCATCTTTCTCTTACGTCTTTATTGCCTTCTCCATCATTATGTAATACTTGTCAGCTTGCGAAAAGCCATCGATTGCCTTATTCCCGCAATGAACGTAGGTCGTCTCATGTGTTAGATCTTATTCATTGTGATCTTTGGGGTCCTTCTCCCGTCAAATCAAATTCGGGTTTTCTTTATTATGCTATTTTTATTGATGATTATTCTCGATTCACTTGGTTTTACCCTTTAAAATTTAAATCTGATTTTTTTGATATTTTTCTTCAATTTCAAAAATTTGTGGAAAATCAATATTCTTCTCGTATCAAGGTATTTCAAAGCGATGGTGGTACCGAATTTACTAGTACTTGTTTCAAAACTCATTTACGTAATTCTAGCATCCATCATCAACTCTCTTGTCCATATACACCTGCTCAAAATGGTCGTATTGAGAGAAAACATCGTCATGTGACTGAGACTGGCTTGGCCCTTCTCGGTCACTCTCATCTTTCTCCTCGTTTTTGGGTTGACGCCTTCAGCACTGCAGCTTATATTATCAACCGGTTGCCTACTCCACTTCTTGGAGGTAAGTCACCCTTTGAACTCCTTTATGGCTACACTCCACATTATGACAATTTTCATCCCTTTGGTTGTCGTGTTTATCCTTATTTGCGTGATTATATGCCTAACAAGCTTTCTCCCTGCAGCATTCCATGTATTTTTTTGGGTTATAGTCCTGTTCATAAAGGGTTCCGCTGTCTTGATCCCGCCACCACTAAACTATATATCACCTGCCATGCTCAATTTGATGAAACTCACTTTCCTGCTATCCCTAGCTCCCAAGCCCAACCTCTTTCCACTATTCCTATTTCAAATTTCTTGGAACCACATCTTCATCATATTGATTCATCCCCCCTTACCACTTCATCATCGCACATTCCTCAATCCAGTTCATCCCCGTGTGATATTTGTTCTGACCTTGTAGATGAGTCTGTGCAGGTTGATACTTCTCTTGCAGGTTCCACTTTGCCACCCTCGACTTCTAATTTGACCTCTATTGAACCTCCTGTTGATTTCTCTTCTTTCGGCACTCATCCTATGATCATACGCGCCAAAGATAGTATATTCAAGACTCGTCATCCAGCAAATCTTGGTATGTTGGGCTCATCTGGACTTCTCTCTGCTCTTCTTGCATCCACTGAGCCAAAAGGATTCAAATCTGCGGCTAAGAATCCTGCTTGGGTGGCTGCCATGGATGAAGAAATTCGAGTTTTACAACAAAATGATACTTGGACTTTGGTTCCTCGCCCTGCCAACACCAACATCGTGGGCTCTAAATGGGTGTTTCGTATTAAATATTTGCCCGATGGATCCGTCGAGCGTTTCAAGGCTTGTCTCGTTGCTAAAGGTTATACTCAGGTTCCTGGTCTTGACTAGACCGACACTTTCAGTCCGGTTGTCAAAGCTACCACTATCCGTGTTGTGCTTTCTATTGTAGTCACAAATAAATGGCCTCTTCGACAACTTGATGTCAAGAATGCTTTTCTCAATGGAATGCTTATTGAACATGTTCATATGGAACAACCTTCTGAGTATGTTGATCCTCGATTTCCTATGCGTTTGTCTATTAAAGAAAGCTCTCTATGGCTTAAAGTAAGCTCCTCGTGCTTGGTTTCAGCGTTTTAGCTCATTTCTTCTCACACTTGGGTTTTCTTGCAGTCGCGCTGACACGTCACTTTTTGTCTTTCATCAACAATCTAATCTTATCTATTTGCTTCTTTATGTTGATGATATTATTGTTACCGGCAACAACTCATCTCTTATTAACAGCTTTACTCGCAAGCTTCATTCTGAGTTTGCTACCAAAGATTTTGGTTCTCTCAGTTACTTTCTTGGTCTTGAAGCTTCACCCACTCCTGATGGTCTCTTTATCAGTCAGTTAAAATATGCTCGAGATATTCTTACTCGTGCTCAGTTGCTCGATAGCAAACCAGTTCACACTCCCATTGTTGTTTCTCAACACCTGACTGCTGATGGTTCTCCTGTCTCTGATCCTACTCTCTACAAATCTCTTGTTGGCGCCCTTCAGTACTTGACTATTACGCGTCCAGATATTGCCTATGCTAGCAATTCTATCAGTCAATTCTTGCATGCCCCTACTGCAAATCACTTTCTTGCTGTCAAACGTATTCTTCACTATGTCAAAGGAACACTCCACTTTGGTCTTACCTTTTGTCCATCCACTGTTCCTAGTACGCTAGTCGCTTATTCGGATGTTGATTGGGCTGGTTGTCCCGATACTCGTCGTTCTACATCCAGCTATTCTATTTATCTTGGTAACAATCTCATTTCTTGGAGTGCCAAAAAGCAATCTATTGTATCACGCTCCAGCTGTGAATCTAAGTATCGTGCTCTTGCCACAACTGCTGCTGAACTTCTTTGGGT
>NW_019272638.1:0-8114 GCF_002738345.1 Cucurbita maxima
CTTAATCATTTAATTTTTTATTTTTTTAAAGAAATCATTTAATAATTTTTAGAAAAGAAAAAAAAAAACTGTTTACACTCATCTCATATTTGTTTCTTTCACCAGATCTCTCTACAAATTGGGAACTCAACCGTTTTAAAATTTAATTCAATATATATATTTAATTTGTAATTATCTTTTTATTGTTTATTCTTAAACCCTCCTAATTATTTTTAACAGTTATTTTAAGAAATATATATTGAAACTAAGTTGTAAAACTTAATTAAATATTTGAAAATAAATAAATAGTTTTCTTTATGAATTAAATTTTAACAAATAAACACGAGAATCTAACCCAACCTAAAAATTTGATGGTTGTGTTCATGCATTTGGGGGATACCCCTATCCCATCACAAGGGTAAGGATGCGTACATCCAATGGCAGGACAACGATCGTTATGGGATAAGGGTATCCCCCTAGATGCATGAACACACATAATGCATGAGGTCCCTCCTACTTCTACGTTTATCATTAATGATCATAACCCCCTGTCACGTTCCATACTTCATGTCATTCTCATTTTCAATTCACATTTCATACATATTCCTATCGGGGTTATGATTCCAAACAATTCATGCTGTTTACATTCACATATTCCATACAATCATGCCATAATCATTCACGAACCACATATCGTCACATGCATAACATATCACATCAAACTAAGCAGCATACATGGCATACATTCACGTTAAATTAGAGAGCGACGCGTGTGCAGGGGTCTCGGGTCGAGGTGCGAGTTATCGGATCGCTCGCAGGTCTCGGGCCGTATGCGTGTGACGGGCCATTCGCGGGTGACGGGCCATGCGCGGGTTAGGCACTTTTAGAACATCAATTATAGAAATAACTAGAATGTTCATAAGTATTAAAACTTAATGAGTTTGAATACTAACCTTTTGTAGTTCAAATTCCTTTTTCCTCACGAACCGGTTTCGAACCACCACTAGTGTCTTCTCCACTATCCTTCGGTCTTAGAACGGGATTGTGGAATCTGGAGAGTGACTAAACTTGGGAGGGATTTTGTATATATGAAGAGAGTGTTTGTGAGAGGTTTTTCTCAAGGTTTTTCACCAACAAGAAGAAGTTTCATGTATTATGATCACTCTATTTATAGAGTCATGTTTGTATGTTCATGCAAATTTGAGATCACCAAATTTTGACCCTCAAAATTCCACTCAAATGTTTGGGATTATGTGGCAAGCATGCATGCTTGAGTTAACCAAATTTTGACACTTAAAATTCCACTCAAATTTGTGAGGTTTATTTGGCAAGCATGCAAGTTTGGTTAAACCAAATTTTGACACCTCAAAATTCCACTAACATGATTTTGACTTTCTTCATTTTGATTCAACAATCAATTTGAATTATTAATTACAAATTAAAGTAATATTAAATGATTAATTAAACTATTTAATTAATATTTAATATTAATTCAAATGTCAATCCCAATTAATTCCGACACATATTTGATTAAGATATTTAAATCTTATTTAAATATCTCTGATTCTCTCTTTTTGTTTAATTCGTAAATAAAACAAAAATGCAGTTAAATATATCATATATATGTAGCGCATTCTCCCTAATTTGAATTCGAACACTTCGAACTCACTCGTCACACTGTTCTATGGTTTAGTCCGATATGAGCTAGCAGAGGGACCTAATGGACCTATAGATCATGGGCTCCAATGATCCAAGATTAACCGGTTAAACTCATTAACCTTGTTAACCAACATTCGTTAACTACTAAGACATTCCACTATAGCCTAGTAGTTGCACTCCCCTCACTATAGATATATTTCTGTCCATTTGATATAACCATAATTAGTAAGTCGATCCTTCACATGTTGTTCATAACTAGAGCTGGGCTAATTTACCGTTTTACCCCTGAAGTTACTTCTTGTTTCTTATGTCTCGCTGATCCTCTAATGAACAACTGGTTTGTGGTTCAACCAGTAAACTGGATCCCTCTTAGGCCAATGAGAGGGTGGGGCCCCTTGTTCAAGACCTGGAGTCAGTACTTAAGGGAACTACCTCTCTTCTATCCCTAAAAGTGAGTAGGAGTGAATTCCATCTTGCACCCCACGTCCCCAGTCATTTNCTTGTTTCTTATGTCTCACTGATCCTCTAATGAACAACTGGTTTGTGGTCCAACTAGTAAACCGGATCCCTCTCTGGCCAATGAGAGGGTGGGGCCCCTTGTTCAAGACCTGGAGTCAGTACTTAAGAGAACTACCTCTCTTCTATCCCTAAAAGTGGGTAGGAGTGAATTCCATCTTGCACCCCACGTCCCCAGTCATTTACCCAGTCTTACCCCTGAAATGGGAGGCCTATTGAGTCGGCGAACTTGAGCCACTCTCACCCATGCAAATCTAAGGATAATTTCGAATAAATAGGAGTTCATGGTTAGCTCAGGGTTAAGATCGAGTTACCTAGGTCATCGAATGAAAAGAAAATCAGTCTCAACAGTAAACGACATTATAAAGTGAGAGTGATTTTTCTCATGGTCCGATCTTATGCAATACTCATTGCATAGGACGCCCCCACTCACATGTCTCCACATGTACAATTTATGTGATCACATTGTTTATATCATATACAAAAGTGAGCCACATCCATAGTGTCCCCAGAATAAGGTACTCAGCCTTATCCTTATACTATAGATCATTTTGACTATATACTTGAACTTGATCAACTCTTATGTCTCTACATATAGTTCACGTAATCATACTATAGCCAGAGTGTTCTTAGTTTATTGGATTTAGATTAATGATCATAAAGTTCACTTTATTCAATAACAATCTTTACTGAATAAACAACAATAATAACTTTATTGAAAATAGAATATGTTTTTGTTTACAAACCATGAGTTTTAGAACATAAAACCCAACAAACTCCCACTTGGACTAAAACTCTAGTGGGGTTTTATAACATTGAGCAGAGAGAAAGACATAAATACATAAACTAGGTCATCACATACTCATGCATTTTCTCCCACTTGCCCTAGATTACATAACTCGTAGTCCTAGACTCACTAGGTGCCATTCAAAAACTTTAGCCGTGAGGGGTTTTGTAAATGGATCAGCAATGTTGTTCTCTAAAGCTATTTGTGTGATGATCACATCTCCTCGTTGCACAATCTCCCTTATGAGATGATATTTGCGCTCAATATGTTTTCCTCACTTATGGCTTCTTGGTTCTTTTGAATTTGCAACTGCTCCACTGTTATCACAATAAAGAGTGACGAGAAGAAGCATATTTATAACGACTTCCAAATCAGTTAAGAACTTCCTAAGCCATACAAATTCTTTCGCTGCTTCACAAGCAGCAACATACTCCGCATCCATGGTGGAATCAGCAATGCAACCTTGTTGTATGCTTCTCCATATTATTGCTCCTCCGTTCAGAGTGAAGACAGACCCTGATGTCGATTTCCTCGAATTTACATCGGTCTGAAAATTTGAGTCAGTGTACGGTGCTAAAGATCAGATCCTTAGCACCGTACATTAGCATATAGTCCCTCGTTCTCCTAAGATACTTGAGGATATTCTTAACGACATTTCAATGAGCACGTCCCAGATTGGATTGATATCTGCTGACAATTCCCATAGCATAGCATACGTTGGGTCGGGTACACAACATGACATACATCAGACTACCGACTGCTGATGCATAGGGAATGTGTCTCATATCCTCAACTTCTTGAGGTTTCTTAGGACTTTGTTCCTTCAACAAATGAACTTCATGCCTGAAAGATAATAATTATTTCTTGAAGTCCTACATCTTATATCGAATCAATATTTTGTCGATGTACGATGCCTGAGACAATGCTAGTGATTTGTTCTTAAGATTCTGAACAATTTGGATTCCACGAACAAACCGAGCCTCTCCCAAATCTTTCATTTGGAATTGTGTCGCTAGCCAATGCTTAATGTCAGATAGAAATCCCACATCATTTCCAATGAGTAAGATATTGTCAATGTACAACACCAGGAAAGCTACTGTAGAGTTGACTATTCTTTTATAAACACAAGGTTCGTCAACATTCTGTTTAAAACCATACGATTTGATCGCAGTATCAAACTTTATATTCCAGGATCGAGATGCTTGCTTCAACCCATAAATGGATCTTTTAAGCTTGCAAACCCTTTGCTCGTCATCCTGTTCAATGAACCCCTCTAGTTGAGTCATATAGATACTCTCTTCAAGATTTCCGTTTAGAAAGGCTGTCTTAACATCTATTTGTCAAATTTCATAATCATAAAATGTGGCAATAGACAAGAGTATTCTAATCGATTTAAGCATAGCAACAGGAGAGAAGGTTTCTTCATAGTCCACCCCCTCTCTTTGGGTATAACCCTTTGCTACTAGTTGAGCTTTAAAGGTCTGTACCTTACCGGTTTGGTCTCGTTTCCTCTTATAGATCCATTTCCAACCAATAGGTTTTACCCCATCTGGTTGATCTGCAAGTTCCAAAACTGAATTGAAGTACATTGACTCCATTTTAAGATTCATGGCTTTAATCCACTGATCTCTATCTTTATCATTCATTGCCTGTTTATAGGTCAATGGATCCTCAATGCCATCATCAGGTATGATGACTTGAGTTTCTGCCAAACCCAAGTAACGATCGGGTTGAGTTATAACCCTCCCACTACGTCAAGGCATTCTCAACTCTTGAGAAGGATGTGATTGACTAGAAGTGTCAGCTTCATCAACAACTCTTGTTGAAGAACCAGCTTGATAAACAACTCTTGTTGTTTTATCAGTAGATTCTTTAGAAATCTCACTTAATACTAGTTTGCTGCGAGGTTGATGATTTCTTAGGTGGTCTTCCTCTAAGAATGTAGCAATTGTTGATACAAACACTCTATTTTCTTGAAGGTCATAAAACAAACCACCTTTCGTCTCTTTGAGGTATCCTACGAATAGATATAATTTTGAACGACGTTCTAATTTCTTGGGGTTTTGCAACAACGCATGTGCTGGACATCCTCAAATTCTGAAGTGACGTAAACTACCTTATACCCCGGGCATGTTCTGCCAACACACCACCTTCAAAACATGGGGCTGGCCCAAGGATGGCTCAATGGCGTCACCACAACGTCACACGCTCAACGAGGTTCATGTTGGACGCCCGAAGGCACCCAACTCCACCCCACCTTGCATGCTTTGTCGTCGTACCAACCATCAACCATCCTCAAGTCAGCCCAAGTTAGAAGTCCACATTCCATGCTCAACAAGTCTCATGTCGCACGCCCAAAGTCATTTGACACCGCCCCACCAAGCATGTTCTGCCACCACACAGCCTTCAAAACATAGGGCTAGCCCAAGGAAGGGAGGCATACCACAACAACGTCCCACACTCAACGAGGATCATGCCGCACGCCCGAAGGCACCCAGCCCCACCCCACTTTGCATGTTTCATCATCGTACCAGCAGCCATCCACAGTCCAAACACCAGAGATTCCCAGTTAGAACGCAACATTGCAACATTCCGTGCTCAACGAGGCTCATGTCGCACGCTCAAAGGCACCCGATTCCAACCAGCCGAACATGTTCTGGCACCACACGCCTTCGAAACATAGGGCTTGCCCAAGGCTGGCCGAGCATCACCACAAAGGCACCCGACTCCACCCCACCTTGCATGTTTCATCATCGTACCAGCCATCAACCATCCTCAAGTCAGCCCAAGTTAGAAGGCAACATCGCAACATTCCATTCTCAACAAGGCTCATGTTGCACGCCCAAAGGCGCACCCGACACTACCTCACTGTGCAAGTTTTGCCACCGCACAACTGCCATCAACCGCCCTCGTTCGCCAACCACCACCCCCACACCCCAAGATATAGGGGGTACCCCCGTGCACAGCCAATGCAGATTAGTCACCCCCTATATAGTACATTTTGAGGTATTTTTGGTCTGCCAGGCCTAGATACGATTTTTCTGAGTCGTCATACGGCCAAATATATCAAGTTTTAGAATATTGTTTTCCATGAACTCGATTGATTCATGAATTGGACATTCTAATGGATCTATAAATCAAGTTTCATAATTTTTCAACAACCTAATTTTTTTTAATGAATTTTTAAATATTAAATAATAAGAAATTAGAAAAAATAGCTAGAGTTGTCAAAAAAATCTGAAATTTTGTGGGAATCATGTTTTCATGTTTCTTAGCTCCTAGAAAAAAATTACAACAAACCGATCACTCCACATGTACTTTCACAATTAATGGGTGATGGATGGGGCACGGGCGCGGGCGCGTGCACAGCAGAATGCGGACGGGGCTGGGACGGGGCGCGCGGGAGAATGCTGGCGGGGAAGGGGGCATGCGCGCGCGGAAGCACATTGGCGAGGTGGGGCTGGGGGCACGCGCGCGCTAGAGAACGAGGGCGGAGCGGGGCGGGAGAGAGCACGTGCGGGGGCAAGCGGGCGGGGCGCACGCGAGGGGAAGGGCGGGGCAGGCGAGCCCGCGGGCACGTTTCGACACTACCCCTCCGTGCGCGTTCCGCCACCGCACCACCACCGTCAACCGCCCTCGACCTCCAACCACCACCTCGACGACCCAAGCATATGCCCATGTGCAGCGCATAATGCTTGGGGCGTGGGGGTGGCGGAAGATATAGGGGGTACTCCCGTGCCCAGCCCATGCAGACTAGTCACCCCCCTATATAGTACATTTTGAGGCATTTTTTGTCTGCCAGGCTTAGATACGAATTTTCTGAGCCATCATACGGTCAAATATCTCAAGTTTTAGATTGTTTTTTTCCATGAACTCGATTGATTCATTAATGGGACATTCTAATGGATCTATAAATCAAGTTTCATAATTTTTCAACCAACTAGTTTTTTTTTTTTTAATGAATTTTTAAATATTAAATAATAGAAAATTAGAAAAAATAACTAGAGTTGTCAAAAAAATATGAAATTTTGTGGGAATCATTCTTTCATGTTGCTTAGCTCCCAGAAAAAAATTACAACAAACCGACCACTCCACATGTACTTTCACAATTAATGGGTGATGGTGGTAAAAACAAGGTCATGGTGGATGTCTTGGTCTAATGTACTTGCTCTAGTATCAAAACTCTTCATTTTATTGTGAAAAGTGAATGACTTTTTTTAATGAGAAGTGAATGTTCATCAAACCCAATTCCCGTGAAAAGTGAATGTTTATTTTTAATGCTTTTATTGTTATGACTTTTTTTTTTTTTTTTTTGTTTGGAACTAAGAAAAGAGTGACACCTGTCAAATTTAACTATTTTTTCTTTTGCTTATCTTACTTTCCACGGATGTTCGGTGTGATGAATTGTTATAGAGGCTAACCTTCAAGGCTTTATATGTGTACTCACGCTTCATAGGCATTGGGTGTGATGTTTTTTTTATGGAGGTAAAATCCAACACTTTTGATATGCTGTTGGTAGGACATGTATTGCACATAGCATAGGATGGGGCTTGACGTGTACGAGTGGTGAGCACACAGGGGAATGCGGGGGGGCGTGCGGGGGTGTGCCAGGTGAGCGCGCGGGGTGACTGCGGGGGGAGCGTGCGCGAGGGGTATGCAGGGTGTTCGGTGGCGGGTGAGGGGAGTGCGAGTTAACCTCCAAGGGTCTTGGATGTCTTTGATTTTTCATAGTGATTAACCTATGAAAGGGTTTTGTGGCTAGCATGCGTGCCTTTGGAGTGGGCATGTAGACAAGGGTGTGAACATGGACTTGTTTGTTGTGCTTGCGTTGGGTAGGTGTTGGTGGGCATGATGTGCGCGCAAGGGTGATAGGGGCGTTGCTGCGGCGTGGGGCTTGGAACACGCACGTGGAGGCGAGCGCTGACGCCCCATGATTGCCGACCATAGGCCTTAGCGGGCACACGACCGCCCAAGCCATGCTCCCACCCACCCTGCATCATTCTCACTAACACCCAAACCCACACCACCCCAACTCACGCATTCATTTTAGATGGCCTTGTATTGGAGCATGTCCAATCATCAACACTTAACACGTAGAATCATTACTTTTCCTATAACCTCCATGACACTTGAAAGAAATAAATTGGTTTATTGTGTGGGGAGGGACGAATCG
>NW_019272639.1:0-4104 GCF_002738345.1 Cucurbita maxima
ATGGTTTAAAACCTAATACAAGTATAATTTAGTTAAATAAGATATATAATGGATCTAAAATAATTAATTTCAATACAAATAAAATTAACTTCAAATCATAATAACTTAAATGAAAGAAAACATTCCTGAGATAATTATAATGAAAATGAAATATTAAAGAAAAAGAATAATATTAAAAAAAAAAAAAAAAGTTTCGTTTTAGGCTTGGTTGAAAAATCAAAATTTTTATCATTAGAAGGTATGGTAAATAATATAATTTTTCAACTTATTTTACGCGTGACATACCTGACGGTGATGAGACATTAACGATGGGACCATGGAACATGTCAAGCCTACCTCGTAGGCTAGTATACATAATCTATAACTTAAAGTTCTGGTACCAACTATAACGACCCTAGATTTCTACTAACCTAAAGTCGTTACCGTTTTCATATCCTAATTAAACATTTAAAACTAAATCATAAAACACTATCATGGACTTATGTGTTCAAAAACATCTTCAAAACAACATGATGAAATTACTAAATTAAATAAATGAACAATAAAAGTAAAAACACCTTATCCTAACCTAGTGTTTAAGAAATAAAATACTACTATTCTAGGCATGTGCATGGTCTTGCTTGCAATGTCTTCGTCAACCATACATGGATGTCTTTCGTTGACCTAAAATAGAAGTAGCACACGACTAGAGTATTTTAAGAAATAGTTAGTAAGTGATCCCATTGGGGTCAATGAAAGCAAACACATGAAACTCATTATTAGAGACCTATCGTTAAATCGTAATAGGGGTGGCCTTCAGTTCGGACAAAACTGAATGTGTAGTACTTCTCTACACACGACCCACACATGTGAATGTGGATCCTAAGGCGGTTCACCCCCTGGGCCCATCATAGTCGAGCTAGCTATCCGTAGCGACATCCCAAAGTCAGCAGACCCGGAGTGTCATACAAGGCATGATCATCATTATCATCATTATCATAGTATATGCGTCTGTACTCGTCACCATAAATTGGGAAGTATCCCGATGTATATGAACACACAAAATGCATAAGGTCCCTATAATTTTCATCTCTAAATAATTTTTATGACACAGCCCTATACAACGTTCACACATTACTATAAGTAACGTGCATGCATTGACCTTCATATGTTCATCACCATTAACATTAACTAGGTCGTGTCTTTGAAAACTCGTCGTCATAATGCATCATGACATTTAATACATGCACATCATCATATTAAATTATTTCATCATCATGCGTCTCACATCATCTTGTTATCATGCATCATCATCATCATGTCAACATCATGTACATCATCACATCACGTCACATCATCATATAACATCATCACATCATACTGTGCACGTCATCATACTGTGCACGTCTGCACTCATCATCTCTAGGGGAAGTAACCCTATGCTTATGAACATATAATATGCATGAGGTCCCTCTAAATCCATCACAATGCCTGGCCCAACCCTCTAGTCTCATCTCTTTGTTACTCTTGGTAACACATACTCGTGGATATTTATATTAATATCATTTTCATTCTCTTAGGGTTGTCCTACGTCGATCTAACGACATGATGCAATATGACACTCATCATCATATAGCATGCTCAATATGGAAACATTTTTTTTTAATAGATACATTCTTGTTTGACTTGGTTGGTTGAGGAGACAGATAGTTGGAAAAGGGATGAGAGTTTAGTGAGAGCCGTTTGGATAAGATTGCTGTTTTTTTATTATTTTTACTTTTACCGTTGTATCCTATTTGATTTAGTTAAATTTTCTAATTTATCCAAAATAAAATTAAAAAGGTTTGTTTTGCTTTAATGGGTAGATTTAAGGACCATAATTGACTTTTTATTTATTTATTTATTTATTTATGGGAGTAACAACTATTACCTTATTTGATTTATCGCGCACCATAAATGACTATTTTATTTATTTTTGTATGGTTCAAACGATAACGTTATAGAATTAAACTTTATTAGTAAGCCTATAAAAAGAATATGAATTAACTATTTCAAAAATATTGCAATCTCCTCCACATTCATTCATTTATCCATTCTTATAAATACCCACCAACCTTCTCCTTCAACAAACCATCAAATACTCTTCATCATCTTCAAACTTTATCACCATGGCTAAGGCTCTTTTCTTCGTGGCTTCTCTTCTCCTCTACGTCCTATCGCAATCGTCGCTCGCGGTGGCAACCCAACGTTTAGATTTGGTGGGTAGCTACAAACCAATAAAAAACATAGATGAGCCCAAGATTCAAAGCTTAGGTGAGTTCGCAGTAAATGAACACAATAAACAGGCAAAAACTCAACTCCACTTCCAAAAAGTGATTAGTGGAGAAATGCAAATTGTGGCCGGGACCAACTATAATCTTCGATTGACAGCTCTTGAGGGGACTGATAGCCGAACCTATGGCACCCTTGTGTTCACTGACCTCAACAACAAGAACAACCTTATCAACTTCTTTGACGTCCCCAACTAGACTTCTTGCTTCTTATCAAAGACTATGTCTTTCTAATTTTCTATCTTTTTTATATTATGTTATGTATGGTTTAAAACTCAATACAAGACTAATTTTGTTGAATAAGTTATATATCTTTGAATAAAAAAATTATACGATCAACTTTATATATATAAAATTGAAATAAAGTTGTCTTAGTAAATTATTTTTTGAAATATATATAATCTATTAGATTTTCAATAAGATAAATAGTTAAAGTATATGTGGAAAAATAAATAAAACAACAAAATTAGTCATTTGAAAGGGTAATACATATAATTAATTGAAAATAATTAATGTCATTACAAATAAAATTAATTTCATAATTTTAAGGTAAATTATGAACTCAACGTGTACTTTAAAATAGAATAGTTTAAATAAAATGTACGATACAAAATTTAAATGATCAAAACCTGCCTTACATAATTATAATGAAAATTAAATATTAAAGAAAAAAATTTAAGAAGTTTGGTGGAAAAATCAAAATATTTTTATTGAGAAGTTATATGGTAAATAATATCACATTTTCTAAAAAAAAAAAAAAATCAAATTGAGACGCTTTTTGGACTCACTTAGAGATGTTTACAAGGTGGGATAGGGTTAGGGAAGTCTTCCCATACCCGTGTCCTATTTTAGTAGACAATTGTCATTTTTCAATATACTTTCAAATAAAAGCGGTAAAATATTCTAAAAAAATCCAATAATATTTTGTGAGCAAACATTTAATATAATGTTACAACCCACGTAAATAAGGTTGCTACTACATGCATATTATAACGATTTATTTAAACATAGTCATAGAATTAAATATCTATAAAAATTCATTTGAAACAACAGTGGTGTTAATAAACAAAGAAATCGAAATAACAAAAGTTTTAAATAATGTTAACGTCCTAATCCAACTTAAGGGCTACAACATTAAACCTTAATGTGACTGCCGTGACTTTGTATCCATAGCCTCCACAAAGATACAATAATTTGTATATGAGTGTCTTAACTTTACCTGAAAAATAAGTAACACGTGACTTGAGTATCTAATGCTCAGTAATTATTCCTAGTGTTGGAGTTGGGAAATGCAATCATTGTTAGACCTATCTTTTCATAAAATTTTTCATTAGTCTCAACTTTCTAATCAAGACAAGGTTGAATGTATAGTACTTCTCTACACACGGCCAACGTATGTGCACATGGACTCACCAACAGGCTCGTATATGTACATCTGGGCCTAACTATGGTTAGCGCACATTCACGCTGTTGGAAGCCACGAGGGAAAGGAACACGCAAAATATCATGGTGTACGCATCCGTACTAATCATATTGAATGAAGTATCCTGATACACATGACATACAAAATGCATGAGATATCGTTGAGACATGCATACATATACTAGACATATCTTTAATGGTTAACACACATGATTTATCGATGTCTCATAGGCATGATGTGAACACGTTAACATAATACACATGGTGTAACATTTGGAAGTACATACATCTTATAACATTCATATCATAACGTAATTTCATAACATAGCATAATCATACATAACATAACATCATAAAAATAGGACACGTAGAA
>NW_019272639.1:4184-15179 GCF_002738345.1 Cucurbita maxima
GTCTTAATCTACTCGTTAAAGTTCAATTCAACCTATAATTGGCCCACAACATCGGACTATAGGTCAGGTCAGTTTGGGTTACTGGCAATGGGTAGCTACTAGGTTGGAGATACATCTAGGCTAGATTTCGTAGATCGGTGGGTTGGTTTGGCAATTGCAGTGTGGCTGGAGAAGTCTAGGCCGCTAGCATCACTGGTGTGGACTCAAACAACCAAGGTTTGGATGACTAGGTTGCCAAAGTTTTGTTCTAGAGCTTTGTTCGATTTTCAAAGCTGACTTCATACTTACTTTCATACTTCCTGATCTGTAATGTGTGTCGGGTCGGTCAAGTACTTGCGAAGCATGGACATGTGGAATACACTATGAATCACGAAGAGGGACAATGTGTAGCTACCTTAGATTTCTACTTATCTAGAGTTGCTACCGTCATCATAGCGTAATCATTTCTATGCGAAAATAAACGTTTAAACTTCTTCATAAGACATAAATTTCATGTTAAAACACAGTTATGAACTTACATGTTTCAAAAAAAATACCTTTAAAATGACATAACATTAAACTAAATGAAATAAATAAACATTTAAATTAAAAACATCCTATTCTAACCCAAGTCTAAGAAAATAAATGCCAATAACCTTTGTATGTGTCATGGTCTCGAATTATGATGTATTTATTAGCTTTACATAGATGTGTTGCCTTTACCTGGAATAGAAGTAGCATGTGGCTTGAGTATTTTAAGAAATTCTCACAAAACGACCCCACTATTAGGGTTAAATTCAAACACATACAATCATGAATAGGACCTATCATACCAGTCTATTTTCCTACGGCAGCTATCCTAACAGACAATTGGATGTGTAATTAATTTTCCTACACACGGTCCACCGAGTCTATTTTCCTATGGCAGATGCCTTAACGATTGGATGTGTACTTAATTTCCCTACACACGGTTCACACGTGCGAGTATGGACCAATAAGTCAGTTCGCACACCTCCTCGCTTTACAAGAATAATAAATACAATAGCTTACGAAAAATGCTATCATAGACTTTTTATAGCGTTCTTTCGTACGTCGTGACAACCCATGTTATTAAAAATCTGAGACTTTTTATAGCGTTTGTCTATAGCTATCATAGATGTTATAATAGAGTACGAAATTATATACATTGATATGAACACATTTTATAGCATTTTATTAAAGCTATAATATATTTAATATAGCTAAAATATTGTGCTATCATTAACTTATAATGACATTTTTTTAATGCTATAGCATTTATAGCTTTAATGTGTACTATAATAAAGTTATTTATTCATTTATAATTATTATAATCACATTTTTTTAATAAAATTTAATTCAAATACTCATTTTTTAACTAAATAAACACACACATGAAATTCTGGTGACCATAACTTCCATTCATAATTGAAATTTCATAATCTATTTCAAGAGTAGTATTCAATCCTTTCCTAACATAAAGTTATTCAAGCTATACAAGATAAAATATTCTCCACGGGAAAATTATTCAAATAATACAAGACAAAATATTCACTATTTGCAATGATGTTCAACGAACCGCTATCATGTCAAGACTTCACTTTGAAGTGTAAGTCCTCTATCATCTTCAATTTCCCATAAAATACCAACAATCCGAACTTTATTTGTACCTATATGTGTTGGTCATGGCCTCGTCTTTAGACACACACCTACATCTAATGTGCATTATCATAAAAATATCTTCTTCAGCCTCCCCCGAAGTATACCAAACACTAAGATAAAAAAATTTGAAAAATTAATCACATCAAAGTCTATCATGGGGAAATGAACCAACTTTGACATCATGAAAAATGCTCATTTTGTGAAAAATTTCAAGAAACATGGAGTCATTTACAAAACTAGTTTTATCATCATCTCCGATATTTTTAGAATTACCATTAGCAATAAACGAACAAAAAGTAACTTATCATTTTTCCATCACGTGTGCTGCTTTAATTTTAAATTATAGAACAATACAACAATAATGATCAACAAAGAGTGAATGGAGAAACATAGAAAGAAAAATAACTTGCTCATAAATTTCTTTAAATCATCTCTAAGAGAATTTTTATAACATGTACAATGAAACTAACACATATTCTCAGAAAAACGAAGTGATGGCCGAACTTTATAGTCATACAAAACAAAATCAGTCCAGAATCTATTGTCCAAACATTTCTTTATTGAACTATTTGTGCTTTCTAAAAAACACCTATTGAAAATTATAAACTCTCAAATGCTCCAAATAATTATTTTCATTACAAAATTTGCACATGAACCAACCATGAAAAAGAAATGAAAACTCCCGCTGCAAGGATTCAATCAAGTTAAGCCTATAAAAGGCATAGTTCCAGACCCTTTATAATAATCATAAGGTATCAATATCAGTATATATCACAAGAAACTCGTCGAACAAGCAACATATTAGTTACGTATCACAGTATTCATGCACCCAAACACCAAATCAGAGAACAGCGTGAATGAAAATGGACATATAAGAAACCAAAATTGACATAAATTTGAGCATGATACGCTAAAGAGACTCCAAAAACCTCATAAAAGACATAGAACAAACGACTTACCTTCACAATTCTTTTGATGCTTCTGTGCCTCATCATATGCTGCCACCCAACCATCAATGAAACTCCAAAGATAACCCCGATAAAGATCCCAGTTTGCAACCCCAATATGCTCCGTCAATCAATGAAACTCCAAAGATAACTCCATAAAGATCTCAGTTTGCAACCCCAATGATACCTTATAATCGCAAAAAGTAATCCTATTTCCGCATAGTTCTTAATCCCAACTCCAAAAAAAAAAAAAAAGTAATAATAATAATAATAACTATAAAGGTACAGAAACAAACAAATCGCAAAGCAGAACTACAAATGGAACAAGAAAACCAACCCAAAAATATAAAACTACCTCGAAATAGGGAGGAGAAGAAGAAGAAGCAGGAATGGGAGATGAATAGAGTTTCAGGACATATCGTAATCATATCGTTACATTACGTTTATCGCATCCTTCTCGTATCCTATTTCAAACTTATTGTCAAACGCATCAAACAATAAGTGTTATCATACCATTTACCTATCATAACATATACATATCATATATCTTAATCATATCGATTCATAAACAATCACAAATATCAATATATAGGACATGTGCAGAACCACAGGGCACGTGTTAACATCAAATATAACTATGTCGATAGTAAGGTCACTTACCTGATTAGCGTAGGCTGGTGTCACCAATTTATCCTTGACAAGAAAGTTCGATTTTGTCCTTTGTATCGAAGTAAACCTATATGAACTATGACATCAATTTCAATTTTAATTCTCTAAATTTTACGTGGGTCCATGTGTTAGACTGGTTGGGTTTTATGTCCCAAAACTCATAGTTTGTAAACAAAAATATATTATATTTTCAATAAAGTTATTATTGATGTTTATTCAGTAAAGATTGTTATTTTAATAAAGTGAATTTTACGATTATTAATCTAAATCCAATAAACTATGAACACTCTAACTATAGTATGATTACTTGAACTATATGTAGAGACATAAGAGTGGATCAAGTACAAGTATATAGTCAAAATGATCTATAGTATAGGGATAAGGCTGAGTGCCTTATCCTGGGGACGCTATGGATGCGGCCCCTATTTGTATATGACATAAACAATGTGATCACTAAATTGTACATGCGGAGACATGTGAGTGGGGCGTCCTATGCAATTAGATCGGACCATGAAGAAAATCACTCTCACTTTATAATGTCGTTTACTATTGAGAGTGGTTTTCTTTTCATTTGATGACCTAGGTAACTCGATCTTAATCCTGAGCTAACCATCAACTCCTATTTATTCGGAATTATCCTTAGATTTTCAAGGGTGAGAGTGGTTGAGTTCGCTGACTCAATAGGCCTCCCATTTCAAGGGTAAGATTGGGTGAATGGCGAAGGACGTGGGGTGCAAGATGGAATTTGCTCCTACCTACTTTTAGGGATATTAGAGAGGTAGTTCCCTTAAGTGACTCCAAGTCTTTATCAAGGGGTCCCACCCTCTCATTGGCCTGAGAGGGATTTGGTTTATTGGTAGGACCATAAACCAATTGTTCATTAGAGGATCAGTGGGACATAAGGAACAAGAAGTAACTTCAGGAGTAAAACGGTAAATTAACCCAGCTCTAGTTATGAACAACCTGTGAAGGATCGACTTACTAATCATGGTTATATCAAATGGACAGAAATATATCTATAGTGAGGGGAATGCAACTACTAGGCTATAGTGAAGTGTCCTAGTAGTTAACAAATGTTGGTTAACAAGATTAATGAGTTTAGCCGGTTAATCTTCCATTGTTGGAGCCTATGATCTATAGGTCCATTAGGTCCCCCTGCTAGCTCATATCGGACTAAACCATAGAACAGTGTGACGAGTGAGTTCGAAGTGTTAGAATTCAAATTAGAGGATATGCGCTACATATATACGATATATTTAACCGCATTTTTGTTTACGAATTAAACAAAAAGAGAGAAACAGAGATATTTAAATAGGATTTAAATATTTTAATCAAATAGGCGTTGGAATTGATTGGGATTGACATTTGAATTAATGTTAACAAGGCTAGTGGTCGTTCGAAACCGGTTCACGAGGAAAATGGAATTTGAACTACAAAAGGTTAGTACTCAAGCTCCTTGAGTTTTAATACTTATGAACATGCTAGTTATTTACTATAATTGATGTTCTAACAGTGCCTAAGATCAGAATTGCTTCCGCATGTGTTATATTAACACCATCGAGACTTCATGTGCGCATTAGAGATTTTATAAATAGAGGGTTGGAATGTTATATATAATTCTTTTTTCATTAATGATCTCATTCTCTATTATGTCTGTTCTATGGAAGATATTGGTATGTTATATGAAAAAATTTGATAGAATTTCTTGATTTGATATTTCCTCTATTTTATCTTTTAATTCTATGTATTTATTTAGTTAAATTTAAAATGCTAACTAAAATCCTATTGTATCATGAATACAAGATTTGATTATATTGTAAGGCAATTGATGGTATAACGTAAAGGAGACCTCAAATATGACTTACTATAATAACAAAGCAAAATCTCTCTGGGTAAATCATTGTGAAAAAGGAGATATTGTTACACGGTAAGAGATCTAAATTATGACTTTTCATAATAACAAAGCAAAATCTTTTTGGGGACGAATTCGCTGAGGAGAGAGATTGTTGGGAGAGGGACGAGAGGTTAGCGAGCAGTTTGGATAAGACTCTTATTTTTTTTATTTTTTTATTTATTATTACTTTTTCTTTCACCCTTATTATAATCCTATCGGATTTAGTTCAATTTCCTAATTTTTTTCAAATTAAAATTAAAAGAGTTTGTTCGGCTTTAATTTGTAGATTTAAAGACGACCGACTCTTATTTATTTATTTATTTATGGTAGTAACTACTCTTACCCCTTATTTGATTTATTCCAGGACCATAAATGACTCTTTTATTTTTATTTTTATAGGGTACTAACTATTATCGTTATAGAATTAAACTTTATTAGTAAACCTATAAAAAGAATATGAATTAACTATTTTAAAAAAATTGTAATCTCCTCCTTATTCATGCATTTATCCATTCCTATAAATACCCACCAACATTCTCCTTCAACAACCCATCAAATACTCTTCATCATCTTCAAACTTTTTCACCATGCCTAAGGCTCTTTTCTTCGTGGCTTCTCTTCTCCTCTACGTCATATCGCTATCGTTGCTCGCGGTGGCAACCCAACGTTTAGATTTGGCGGGCAGCTACAAACCAATAAAAAACATAGATGAGCCCGAGATTCAAAGCTTAGGTGAGTTCGCAGTGAACGAACACAATAAACAGGCAAAAACTCAACTCCACTTCCAAAAAGTGATTAGTGGAGAAATGCAAATTGTGGCTGGGACCAACTATAACCTTCGATTGACAGCTCTTGAGGGGACTAGTAGCCGAACCTATGGCACCCTTGTGTTCACTGATCTCAACAATAAGAACAACCTTGTCAACTTCTTTGACGTCCCCAGCTAGACTTCTTACTTCCTATCAAACACTATGTGTCTTTCTAATTTTCTATCTTTTTTATATTATGTTATGAATGTTTGGAATCTCGATCAACCTTATGTACGGTTTAAAACTTAATACAAGTATAATTTTGTTGAATAAGATATATGTCTTTGAATAAAAGAATTATACGATCAACTTTTATTTATATAAATAAAACAAAAAAACTAAGTCATATGAAAGGATACATACATATAATAAATCTAAAATAATTAGTGTCATTACAAACAAAATTAATTTCATAATTTTAAGGTACACATCTGAAATTCAAGTGTATGTTCAAATAGAATAACTTAAATAAAATATAATCATCAAAAACATTGTTTAGATAATGAAAATTAAATATTAAAGAAAAAAATTTAAGAAGTTTCCTTCTATGCCTCGTTGAAAAATCAAAATATTTCAAAAATCACTTTTTTTTTCTTTCAAAAAATCAAATTATTTCTGGTTTGGCCAACTTGAGAAGGTTTTTTTTACTCAGTTACATATGCTTCTTGAGGCAGGATGGGGTTAGGGAAGTCTTTCCATCCCCGCCTCCTATTTTAATTTCCATCATCGTTAAATTTTCTATTTATTTTTTCGAGGATTCCCGCAAAATATTAACGAATATTAGATTGTTTGTAGGAAAAATTTCTCTGAATTATTTATTTATTTGTATATATATATATATATTCATTTTAAAGACTTTTTAATAGATAAGTGTCTGCTGTTGTTGAGTGGCAGTAAATGAGAAAGAGAGTTTGATTTGATTCAAAAAACGATATTTATATTGATAGAAATATCTAAAGTGTTTCAAATATGAGAATAGAAAACTCATTTTCGAGTATAATTTCTAATAAAAATGGTAAAATATTCTAATAAAATCCAATAATATTTCATAAGCAAACATGTAATATAATGTTACAACCAATCGAAAAAAGATCGCCACTACACGCATGTCTTGACTACTAAGTACATAAATTATTTACAAAACATTGACATATATTTTAATGTTCATAACAATTCATTTAAAACAATGATGTTAATAAACAGTGAAATTGAAATAACAAAAATTTAAAAGTAATTTTAACACCCTTATCTAACCTAAGAGCTAGAACAGTAAATCTACTACCCTGACTTCGTATCCATTGCCTCCACAACGACACAATCATTTGTACATGGTGTCTTATCTTTACCTGAAGAAAAAAAGTACACTTGAGTATTTAAAAATACTCGGTAAGTATCTGCAATGTTGGAATCGAGAAATTCAATCTTGGTAAAACACATCTTTTCATAAAAATTTTCCTTAGTCTAAACTTTCTAGTCAAGACACGGTTAAACGTGTAGTAATTCTTTACACATGGGCTACATACGTAAACATGGACCCACCAACAGGCTCATATATGTACCTCTGAGCCTAACTACGGGCTAGCGCACCTTCACGTTATCGGGAGCCACAGAGGAAAAGGAACGTGTATAATATCATGGTGTATGCATTTGTACTGAAGGAAGTATCCCAATGCACGTGACATAAAAAATGCATGAAGTCTCATAATTTCAAATCATGGTACATACTTAAAATTCAAATCATACCTCCATTTTTTTCGTGACATGACATCCCTATGAGATATTCATACGTATACTAAACATATCTTTAATGATTAACATACATGGTTTATCAATGTCTCATAGGCATGATGTGAACATGCTAACATACACACATGGTGTAACATATGGAAGTACATACATCCTATAACATTCATATCATAACATAAAATAATCAAACATAATATAACATCATAAAAATATGGCATGCATAAGGGCTACAAATGTACATGTCATTCATACGACATACAAGTCATCCAACCAGGCCCGTGGGCGTCCAACAGTAAAACCACTTGCTTAGTTGGTTTAAGTCGAGGTCACTAATTATTCTTGGCACAGCCTAAGTCGAGGTCGCTAATTATTCTTGGCACAGCCTAAGTCAAAGTCGTTAATTATTCTTGGCACATGTCTTACTCTGCTCATTGAAGTTCAACTCAACCTATGTTTGGCCCACATCAACGGTTTATGAGTCAAATCGATTTGGGTTACTAGTGTAGCTTTGAACCTGAGCTTTGTTTAGTTCTTTTTTTTTTTTTTTCTTAGTCTCCAAGTTGGTGAAGGATGATAGGAAAAAAGAGATGGAGAAGTAGAGAGAGGAATGAGTTGTGTCCAAGAAAATGGAAGGTTTGGGAGATTATTTATAAGGGAAGGAGAAGAGAAAGTTGAGGGAATGTAGGAAATGGTTGAGGGATGAGGACAAGGGTTTCTAATCTATAATGTGTGTCAAGTCGATCAAGTACTTGCGAAGCACCGACACGTAGAATACGTTATGCATCGTGAAGGGGGAATGTAATAAGTGGATGAGTTATGATACCCATCAACCTTCCCCTTCAACAAACCATCAAATACTCTTCATCATCTTCAAACTTTATCACCATGGCTAAGGCTCTTTTCTTCATGGCTTCTCTTCTCTTCTTCGTCGTAACGCATTCGTCGCTCGAAGCGGCAACCCAACGTTTAGGTTTGGCTGGCAGCTAATAACCAATAAAAAACATAAATGAGCCACAGATTCAAAACTTAGGTGAGTTCGAATTGAATGAACACAATAAATACGCAAAAACTCAACTCCACTTCCAAAAAGTGATTAGTAGAGAAATGCAAATTGTGGTCGGTCCCAACTATAACTTTCGATTGACAGCTCTTGAGGGGACTAGTAGCCGAACCTATGGCACCCTTGTGTTTACCGATCTCAACAACAAGAACAACCTTATCAACTTCTTTGGTGTCTCCAACTAGACTTCTTGCTTCTTATCAATAACTATATGTGTTTCTAATTCTCTATCTTTTTCATATTATGTTATGAATGTTTGGAATCTCGATCAAATTTGTTTACGTATGGTTTAAAACCTAATACAAGTATAATTTAGTTAAATAAGATATATAATGAATCTAAAATAATTAATTTCAATACAAATAAAATTAATTTCAAATCATAATAACTTAAATGAAAGAAAACATTCCTGAGATAATTATAATGAAAATGAAATATTAAAGAAAAAGAATAATATTAAAAAAAAAAAAAGTTTTCTTTTAGGCTTGGTTGAAAAATCAAAATTTTTATCATTAGAAGGTATGGTAAATAATATAATTTTTCAACTTATTTTACGCGTGACATACCTGACGGTGATGAGACATTAACGATGGGACCATGGAACATGTCAAGCCTACCTCGTAGGCTAGTATACATAATCTATAACTTAAAGTTCTGGTACCAACTATAACGACCCTAGATTTCTACTAACCTAAAGTCGTTACCGTTTTCATATCCTAATTAAACATTTAAAACTAAATCATAAAACACTATCATGGACTTATGTGTTCAAAAACATCTTCAAAACAACATGATGAAATTACTAAATTAAATAAATGAACAATAAAAGTAAAAACACCTTATCCTAACCTAGTGTTTAAGAAATAAAATACTACTATTCTATGCATGTGCATGGTCTTGCTTGCAATGTCTTCGTCAACCATACATGGATGTCTTTCGTTGACCTAAAATAGAAGTAGCACACGACTAGAGTATTTTAAGAAATAGTTAGTAAGTGATCCCATTGGGGTCAATGAAAGCAAACACACGAAACTCATTATTAGAGACCTATCGTTAAATCGTAATAGGGGTGGCCTTCAGTTCGGACAAAACTGAATGTGTAGTACTTCTCTACACACGACCCACACATGTGAATGTGGATCCTAAGGCGGTTCACCCCCTGGGCCCATCATAGTCGAGCTAGCTATCCGTAGCGACATCCCAAAGTCAGCAGACCCGGAGTGTCATACAAGACATGATCATCATTATCATCATTATCATAGTATATGCGTCTGTACTCGTCACCATAAATTGGGAAGTATCCCGATGTATATGAACACACAAAATGCATAAGGTCCCTATAATTTTCATCTCTAAATAATTTTTATGACACAACCCTATACAACGTTCACACATTACTATAAGTAACGTGCATGCATTGACCTTCATATGTTCATCACCATTAACATTAACTAGGTCGTGTCTTTGAAAACTCGTCGTCATAATGCATCATGACATTTAATACATGCACATCATCATATTAAATTATTTCATCATCATGCGTCTCACATCATCTTCTTATCATGCATCATCATCATCATGTCAACATCATGTACATCATCACATCACGTCACATCATCATATAACATCATCACATCATACTGTGCACGTCATCATACTGTGCACGTCTGCACTCATCATCTCTAGGGGAAGTAACCCTATGCTTATGAACATATAATATGCATGAGGTCCCTCTAAATCCATCATAATGCCTGACCCAACCCTCTAGTCTCATCTCTTTGTTACTCTTGGTAACACATACTCGTGGATATTTATATTAATATCATTTTCATGCTCTTAGGGTTGTCCTATGTCGATCTAACGACATGATGCAATATGGCACTCATCATCATATAGCATGCTCAATATGGAAACATTTTTTTTAATAGATACATTCTTGTTTGACTTGGTTGGTTGAGGAGACAGATAGTTGGAAAAGGGATGAGAGTTTAGTGAGAGCGGTTTGGATAAGATTGCTGTTTTTTTATTATTTTTTCTTTTACCGTTGTATCCTATTTGATTTAGTTCAATTTTCTAATTTATCGAAAATAAAATTAAAAAGGTTTGTTTTGCTTTAATGGGTAGATTTAAGGACCATAATTGACTTTTTATTTATTTATTTATTTATTTATGGGAGTATCAACTATTACCTTATTTGATTTATCGCGCACC
>NW_019272640.1:0-15716 GCF_002738345.1 Cucurbita maxima
AGTGTTTGCAACGGCTGGGGAGGCAGTCGTAGAAGCGAAGCCTATCGCCACGCCGACCATCAAATACGACCTTCTCAAAGATTTGATGGAATGGCCCCAAGAGCGCTTATGGCATATGGGAACTCATGGCTGGAAACAATCCTTATGGTTTATCCGGTAGGAATAAGCAAAATCAATCAAAGTCCAGGTTGGTTGGTGAGCCTAGTGATAGGAAACTATCTAGCTTGGTTCGGAGAGCACTTGTTGGGTTAAAGATTTTGTTGTTGCTAAATGTTACAGCCTAAATGCTAAACTATTGACCCTACTTGTTCGAATGGGTGTTCACCCCAAAGTGTTCCCGGACTACATGCATACATCCGTAAGTAACTTAGTGCAACATGGAAAATTTCATTGAGAGGGGAATCAGTCAAGAAAAGAAAAACTCACATCTTACAACACAACATCAGTAAAGAAAAGAAAAACTCACATCTTACAACACACAACATTAGTATTTGAGAGATGAGATCGTCCTCCGGCTAAAGAGTGTCCACATGAGTTCATTGAGGTGTCTACACAGGAAGAAAAACCTCTTTTATATTCTGTCGAGAGTTCGGATTACTCCACCTAAGTCGAACGAAAAGGAGAAATTCTCAATTCTAACTAGTTAGATTCAGGCTCTTTGGCAAATTCTTTAGATCTGGGTAGAGTCTCACTCAGTAAAGAGAGTTGTAGATTCGTAAGATCATGAGAAAGTCCCCTCTCCTTTACAGGGGAGCATATGAAACCTTGAACTGAACCTGAACCTTTCTTTACAGGAGAGCATATTCGTTCTCTTCTTTCTTTTTTATTTCCAAATCTAAAGGCGAAAATTCAGTCAATTCCTTGAGAGCTGCTCCTTCCCTTCCTCGGTAAAGCAGCTTCGATTCCCTCATTCCCTTCTTTCTATAGGTCTCTTTGCTCCTACAAAAACTCATACGGTGTGTCTTCTACTCCTGAACCTATCGGTCTCACAGCTTCGCCCCTCTCATTTCGATCGAAACAACTATTAGTAAACCCTGCTCCGTTTGCAGATTCTCTAGTAGGAGAGGAGCCTATTTATCGAGTTCAATCAGTAGGAGAGGAGCTTGAGGGGAATATCAGTTCAGGAGTTCCATCAGGTCACGGAATATTAGAAAAGGGGAAGGGAAGAGGTTGAGGATAATGAAGGAAGCAGAGGGGAAGGGGCAGACAGGTGAATGAGCAAATCCTTCTTTCCCGAGTTTATTTACTGTTCAGGGAGAATGAGTAAAAGAGTGAGTGAAATCAAAGAGCTACTAAACTTGAACAAGATTGAACTCCTTTTGAACTCCTCTCTCTATTTATTCCAACACAAGGTAATTAGTAAGGAAAGACGAAACAAGAATGAGACTTCTAAGTATGTATAGGTTAAAGAATCAGAATCAGAGAATGAATTGATTGAATAAGAAAGATGAATGATCCTGAACAGTCAGGAAAGCCGAAACAAGAATGATCCTGAACTCAATCACCTCGGCCAGCTTCTTTCTCTTCTCCTTTCTTGAACAAGGTAAAACATATTCAATCAATGCTTCTTTCACTCGGGTTTTCGGTCTCTTCTCTTTTCTTCTTCTATTGGATTCTCCTGCCTGAACTCAATCACCTCAGCTTCGCTCCTCTCAAAAGGCATTACATTACTGGCGAGTCAATTCTCTCTCTCCTTCTGTCACTCTGTCTGAGTCTTCGCTCCTGAACTGTAAACACTCCTTATTCATTCTTGATCTTCTCCTTTCTTTCACTCTTTTTTTTTACTCTATTCCCTCCCTGACTGACCGGATTGAACTGTAAACAATGACTCCTCTCCCTATTTTTGAGGTCATTGAACAAGGTAAGGCATATGAAATTCATTCGAGTGAACTCCTTTGACGATATTCCCTATTTATTCTTTCATTCAATCCTACACCTGAACCGATATTACTTACCTGAGCTACTAACCGGAACCTCTATGACCTGACGTTATTTTTGGAGCGAAACTCGGGCTCACTACTTCGTGGCCCCTTCCCGATGCATTCTCCTGAACCTCAGCTTCGCCCCTTTCCTCTGCATTATCCTTCAATAAACAAGTCAAGACTCAAGATGCATTCTTCTTCCCCTTATTCCCATTGAATTGATTCTTGAACCGTAAACTAAGACTGAACTCAAGCAAGATTCATTCGACTTAACTACTGAACCTTTCATCACCTATTTATTCAGTATAACCAAATCAAATGAAAGAGAAGCTCAATCTCTTGAACCTATATTACTTGACCTGATCCTATTTATTCTAGAACTCCTTATTCTGTAACTATAAAATCCTGAACCTTTACGGGAGAGTAAATTCATTCAATCCTTGCCAGTCGAGCTACTTACTCCTATTAATCTAACCTGCCTTCCCTGAACCTATTTCCCTTATTCATTCAATCTTGAACCGGAAGGAAAGAAAGATCAGCTCCGGAACCTCTATGACCTGAGCTACTGAACCTTATTGACCTCCTTTTCTGCTATTACCATCAGTTCTTGGTCGAGGTAAACTCCTTCACCTGATTTCACTCGGGTTTCACTATTCTTGATCTTCCCCTTCCCCTCTTGAATAAGGTAAATAGAATAGGATAGGTGTTTGTTTGGTTCTTTCTCCTTCAAAAGAAAGTGTTGAAAGTCAAGACTGACGATTCATGATCTTGAACTATTCTTTCACAAGGTCAAGCTCATTCACCTATTAGTCTCATTGCTTCCGGTCTCATTACTTCGCTACTTCACTTTACAGTAGAAGAGGAGTATGCTCAACGGTAAAGGAGAGTCCATTCATTAGCAGCTTTTCAAGACTCAACTCAAGATTAATTCTTTCTCTTCCCTTGCCCCTGAAAGTGTTGAAAGTCAATCTAAAACTCAAGATTAATTCTTTCTCTTCCCCTTCAAGTGTTTCAAGTCTGAACTCCTTATTCATTCTCCTTCACTCAATCACTTTCAGAACTATAAACTGGGAATCTGAGCTCTGGCTCTTCTCTTCTCTTTCTCCTTAATTCGAGTTCACTCCTGAACCTATTTATTCTTTCCCTAGGTAAAGCAGCTGGATGAGAAGAAGGTCAAGCTCCTTCACCTCTTCTTTATGGTCTCATGGCTTCGCCCCTGAACCTCTTCTTTATGTTCTCACAATTTCATTGCCTGAACTACTGAACCAGATGGAACCTATTGATTCTTTCTCCTCGAGCTCCTTACTCCCTCTCCTCTTCTCCTCTCGCTACTTCTACTTACTCCCTCTCCTCTCCACCAAGATGAAACTCGTTGCCAGTCTCGACCGAATGTCAGAGCAATAAGGTATTAGTATTGCACACTGTTTTTCTTTCAAATTCGGAATCCACCAAGGCAAAAGATTCAAAAAAGAAAGATTGAGTTTAGATCGACTCTTTATTTAACCAAGCACGAAAATCAAAGCTTATTATACTTGTCAGAAAGATATTGAGACTGACTGCCTACAAATTGTTTCGATATCCAAAATGAATGAGATAGTGGATTCCAAATAGTAACCTCCCATTGCTCGAGATCCGATAGCATGCAGCAACTAGTTGTAAGAAAGAGGATTCCAAATAGTAACCTCCCATTGCTCGAGATCCGATAGCATGCAGCAACTAGTTGTAAGAAAGAGAAGGAGAGGAGAAAGATATATAGAAAGTGTGCTGTGAGGGTGGTTGTAAATCACTAGGTAGCCAGTCTTTACTTAACTCGGCCCAAGCACCACTCCCATGCGTTTCTTGGTTGGACCAACCCAACTGGCCAGTCTTTACTTAACTCGGCCCAAGCACCACTCCCATGCGTTTCTTGGTTGGACCAACCCAACTGGCGATTTCCGACAAGTCTTTCTTCATTTTTCGAGCAAGAAGCGGAACTAGAATCAAGCTTTCTTTATCTTTATGGATAACCAATCTATTTTCAAATATAGTTGGGAGACTCTCCCCAAGAAATGGGTCAAAAAAAGAGAAAGATCGGAACATGGGAATAGATCGGATACCAATACGGACTACCTATTTCAATTGTTGTGCTTTCTCAAATTGCATACCTATACAAGGGTTCAAGTTTCGATCGATATTTGCGGAGTTGATTATCCCTCTCGAAAATGCAGATTTTTCAGTGGTCTATAATTTACTGAGTACTCGGTATAACTCACGCATTCGTGTACAAGACGAAGTTACACGAATATCTCCGGTAGTCAGTCTATTTCCATCAGTCGACCAGTGGGAGCGAGAAGTTTGGGATATGTTTGGTGTTTCTTCCATCAATCATCTAGATCTACGCCGTATATCAACAGATTATGGTTTCGAGGGGCATCCATTACGAAAAGACCTTCCTCTGAGTGGATATGTGGAAGTACGCTATGATGATCCAGAGAAACGTGTGGTTTCTAAACCCATTGAGATGACCCAAGAATTTCGCTATTTTGATTTTGCTAGTCCTTGGGAACAGCGTAGTGACGGATAATTCAGAATCAGAATAGGTTCAGTCCAGGGGACAAATCAATAGGAAATGCTATTTGCTTTGTCAGAATAAAAAGAAGAAACTTGCTTGTATGAAATGAAAGAGTTTCGCGGGAATTGTCTTAATCGTCGGATATCATTGAGAAGTAGGAATCAGTGTTATCGAATGATTTCCTGAAATTCAGCCCAGTATGGAATGAGTCAAAAATCCTGCAACAAGTCTCGATCTATACAAAATGCACTGGGTTTTTGTCTTTCTTTCGGTTTAATTGATAGTAGAAGAGCCTTACCTTTATATTCAAAGGGCTCCCACGCTTTACTAATAGTTTCGAAAGGAGAGGGGACTGCTAAATGTAGTATAGTAGTAATAAGCTGCTACTCTAGGCTTGCTTCGCTTCTTCAAGCTCCGCCCCTTATTTCAGCGCTAACGCGCCAACTATTTATTATTTTGTAAAGCAAGCAACCTTTCGCTCCCGGCCCTTTTTTGTCTGGGTGGAGGCGGCGGGGCTCGCTTAACCGAATACACGGAATTGGGATCTCTCTCGCATGCAAATATTTCGATCGGGAAAGCCTCGCTTATTGAAAGGGCGGATTCTTTTTGATCACACTTTTTTTTTGCTCATAAGTAAGGAAACCGTTGGTAGGAGCGGCGGGATGATGATGAGTATATAAAGAAAAGAAAAACCAAAAAGAAAAAAAAGAAGAAGGAGGAAATAACGATTTTGAAAACAGGGCAGGGATAGATTCTTTACAAATGACCACCGTAGACCAATTTCAAGGGATGTAGCGCAGCTTGGTAGCTCCTTTAGTTTTGGGTACAAAATGTCACCGGTTCCAATCCAGTCATTCCGACCTATTACTTCTCCTCTGGGCAGTAACGAGGGATCCATTGAGATCGATTCAAATTGGACATACAAAATCTTTCATTGTTCAAGCTCTTTCACATGGGTACAAAAATCATCCTTTTCTTTATAGTCGTATCTACTTTAATAAGAAAGCGCTCTTAGTTCAGTTCGGTAGAACGTGGGTCTCCAAAACCCGATGTCGTAGGTTCAAATCCTACAGAGCGTGATTCCCTTCTTCTTAGGTCTAATTACAATGAAATAACTGAACTAACTTGAAGAGCAACCTGAATTTCACCTCCCTTATCTCTTAAAGCAACAAGAAAGGAGGAGGTCAAAAAAGAGATGTTAATTAATCAAAGGTCCAACTGATCACCGCGGTTGTATTGTAAATATGCAGTTACGCAGAATCAAGCCAAAATAATAGGAATTAGACCTCACGCGATTCAAAATAGAAAAACAGACGGAAATCATTGAGATTTGTTTGATTGAAAGGGGAAAAAAGAAAAGAGAGAGTTCCAAACCTAAATAAACATCCAAATTGCCCATGAATCTAAATGAACAAGAATTGGAAATTGCCGCGGGAAGGAACTATGGAATACCATGAATCTCACAGAAAGATTAATTTGGATTAACTAACAATGAATCAAAATTCATCTTTCTTGCTTAGACCAATCAAAAGAGCTGGGGTTATAACAAAGAGTTTGAAGCCGCCAATAGAAAACGGAAATAACTAGTTCTAGTATAGTAGGCATGAAGGAGCTAAATGAGAGAGGTTAATCTTATATATATATATATTCAAACTAAGACGTTTAATAGTTTTTACTAAATTGACCTAAGACAAAATACCAATTTGTTTTGAATGAATCAATCAGTCATTATAATGAGAAACGGCACTAACAAAGATAGAGTGACAGAGAGAAAAAGAAAATGGATTAATGATCAGTCAGTTACATCTACTCATACCGTGATTCCGAATCAACAGACCCCGGAGATATGGCAACTCTTTTTTAAAGAAATAGTCAAATTGTATCGAATACTTGTTCTATTTTGGAACGAACAACGACCAACTAACACTTTGCCTTGACTTTCACTCATTAGATTCATAGGTTTTGAAATTACACATAATATCTCGAATAAGAAGAAGAAAAGTCTCGCACGAGAGGAATGAAATTGAGGAATTTTCTATGGTACATGATTCTACATCGACAACAAGAAAAGAAGAAAGAAATTCTTTAGTGCTGAATTTCGATATTGATTGTGAAATTGCCTTGCTGCGTCAGAAGAAGGATAGCTATACTGATTCGGTATACTCTAAAAACACCCTCGGTACAATATTGACGATCAACCAAAGAGCTAATTTCAGTTAATTTCTCCATTTACTGATCTCATCCGGAATCGATCCCCTTTTGACTGTAAATATGTGGAGCTCGGCATGTCTGGAAGCACAGGAGAACGTTCTTTTGCTGATATTATCACCAGTATTCGATACTGGGTCATTCATAGCATTACTATACCTTCTTTCTCTATTGATTGCGGGTTGGTTATTCATTCGTCAGCACGGGTTTAGCTTACGATGTTTTTGTAAGCCCTCGTCCAAATGAGTATTTTACAGAGAGCCGACAAGGAATTCCATTAATAACTGGCCGTTTTGATTCTTTGGAACAACTCAATGAATTTAGTAGATCTTTTTAGGAGGAACAAATGACTATCGATCAAACTTATCCTATTTTGACAGTGCGATGGTTGGGGGGGTTGGCTGTTCACGGACTAGCTGTACCTACCGTTTCTTTTTTAGGGTCAATATCAGCAATGCAGTTCATCCAACGAGAAACCTAATCCGAATTATGGAGCTCTGACACAATCAAATCCGAACGAACACAATGTTGAATTGAATCGTACCTGTCTTTACTGGGGGTTATTCTTCATTTTTGTACTTGCTGTTTTATTTTCCAATTATTTCTTGAATCAAAGCAAATACTAAATAATAGTACGAATTATCTTATCCCATTCGGAAGGATATCATCTCATAATTATCTATGACTGTTTCTGTCTGACGCACGACCACTTGATGAAATGGGGAGGGAAGTGGGACAAATGGCCGAGACTACTGTAAGGATTCATTCCTCTTTGGATAATAGGTACTGTAACTGGTATTCCTGTGATCGGTTTGTTTAGTCGGTATTTTCTTTTATGGTTCATATTCTGGATTAGGTTCATCTCTGTAATAATCGGATGAACTGAGTTGTAGACATGAAAGCGTAAGAACTCACCAGGATCCCCCTCGAATCAGAAAAAGGGGGTAGGTCCCGTTGAGCTCTTACTAAATGGATCTTTCCGATGTTTCACAAAACGGATTTCTTTCTGATTCTGAATTGCTGAAATTGATTCAGACCATCTCTTTCGCGAGAGTCTCGGTCGAGACTTTCAAAGCGAAAACAAAAGAGAGAATCACTCGATGCCCTCTTTCTGGATGACACAATCCCACCCAATAGAACAATAATAGATTTCTTCAGATATCACAAACCCTTTAATATAGTCAAATATACTAATTGAATTTTCTCTAGTTATTTGAATAGAAAATCTCATTTCTCAATTCATTGAATTTGTTCACGACTTATGTAATAAATAAAAAAAGGGTTCTGATAAACCGGGAAAAATGGAAACCAAGAATAGGGTGACGAACGGGATCAAGAATGAAGAATTATTTGATTATTTCGACACAAGAACAAGAAAAGGAATTTAGCTGGTATCAAAGACTAGGAAGATGAATCATCCCTTCTAGAATCCTTTGTTCCCTGAATTTGCTTTTGATATTCTCCTTTCATTCTATTAGAAGAAAAATGGATACATTCAATGACATTTCAATCTGGCACCAGTGACATAATAATACCGCTCCAATTTGCATTGTAAAAAACAAAGAAAGAAGAAGAGGTCAAATAGTCTTCCTCACAATATCCATACTATGACTAGTAATGCGGTACAAGTCATTCCCGAAATACGGTAGAAACGGTAGAAAAAGAATAGAAAGAAAAACAAGGAAAAAGTGTTTCATAATTGGGTGATCATACTTAAATTAGAGAATTGCCAACACTACACTAATTGGGTTTTTTTTACGAACTTGATGTTGATAAATACGCGGATTTAGACATTTCGGACAATTGAACCTTATAACAGATAAAAGAACAAAAGGCCTTGGACACGTAATGGATCTTGAAGGACTATTTCCGCATCTCCCTGACCAAATCCTCCCACATTAGATTGATTACTCGTTAATGGTTGATTGATTTTGATAGATTCGCCCGCCCTCTGAAACAAGAAGTTCTGGTCCTGGAGGGATAATATCAACCACTTGCCGCTCATTCGATGCATCCACTATGGTTATTTCATATCCTCCCTTTTCTTTTCGTATTATTTTGCTTACTATACCTGTGTAGCATTATCAACATTATTATGACTCTGACTCCCGGGTAAATCTGACCCCTTCCACTGTTCCCGCCTCCGTATATGGGATATTTTCAGAAGTGAACATCTTTCTTAGTCGCAAGGTCCGGGGAAAGAATAGGAAAGGTTATTTCACTATATTTCTGACCAGGAACGGGCCGGGCCCTATCACAAGAATCTTTTATTTAGTGGGACGATAGCTCTGAAAGGATTGCCCATCTTTTCTTTAATCTCGGGAGAAATACGATCGGGGGGGCTAATTCAAACCCTTCGGGTAAAATAAGAACAGCCGACACATTCAAACCCTTTTCCCATTCGCAAGAACTTGTTTCAGTTGCATATCATAAGGAATTCGAACAACTGCTTCAAATACAGTATCAGGAAGTACCGCTTGTGGAACCTCGACACGGGCTTATTAGCTAAATGGCAGTTGGCGCAGACAATACGGCTGGTTGGTTGCTTCTCGTGGATTTTCATTCATAACCCTGCTAAAAATGGGATATGCATTTGAAACGGGTGCCCAAGTTATTATATATATCATGCATGAGTGATACGGAAATAGATCGAGTAATCTCTTCCTTTATCGAAGAAAAGGTATTTCCAGTTTGCATGGTCCAATCATTAATCAAATTAGGTAGGTCCCTAGTATAGTTCCCTATGATTCTGCTATTTACTGAAATAATAATCTGACTCGAATATAGGAGGCATCCTTCTGGATGGGTATAAGGAATAAGTAGAATTTAGAATGTTTGACTTATGTACAAAGTAACAAAGATTCGATTTTGCAGTCATTCATTGAATGATCAATCACTACAAGTGACGGAGATAGACGATTTAAATAACGATCCAATATTTGCTGTGTCCAGAATGACCGGCAAAGTGGAAACAAGACCGGATAGAATTTGATCGTTATGAGAAAATCCAAAATCTTTGTAGACAGAACCAATCATTAGTTCCCAACCATGGGGCGAATGGAATCCTATACCTTAACATAAATCAGTTAATAAAAGAATAGAAAAAGCTTTGATTGTGTCGCTTAAATTATATAGGAACTCGTGAACCCAAGAGTGAAGAATAACAAGTTCTTAATTACCAAGAATAGAGAATAACCACTTAGAATAATGAAACGGATTCTATTTGTCGAGAAGTGCAAAATCGTATGGATACGATCCTCATTCATTGTGCATCTTGATCAATTGGATGGATCCTTTCCTTTCTTTGTAGATTCCGATACGAAGCTTTTGTAGATAGATGTCTTTCTGGGTATTCCTTTAACATTTCGTCCAAGGGAAAGAGTTCCTCTAATTCTCTCACTTTTGTTATAATAATCTTTTCTTTCATCTAATTCAACAACATTTCGGATTGACCAGTATTCCACCAATGAGTAACCCAAGATTCGAGGCTTTTATTAAATAGAGATCCACCAGGGCAAAAAGACTATAGATGCAAGATATAGAAGGGGAATGAATGCTTTCTTGTTTGCCATTCGTCTTTCATTTGTTAATGAACTCACTTCATTCGTTACCTCTCTACACTACTAATATTTATATCAAACATAAGTTCTATGTAAAGTTATATGGATACTATTATGAATCCATTCCCTGTTCATTAGTTAATCCTTGAATTTCGAAATAATACAGAAAGCAAATATCAAAGAATCCACTTTTGTTACTGTGGAGTTACATACGCATCATAATTTCGGACAAAGAAAGACAGTTTTCCGTCTGTTCCCTATACGTCTGCTTTGGCTCAAATGAATGAGCATTCTTCATCAATTCCCGTTAAGTTATACTAGGGTCTATAAAAAAGACTATTCTTTCTTTTCCGTTTTATCCCTCTTGCTACGAACTAAGAAAGCATTCATTCTGAACTTCCTCAAGGAAACTGAAATTGGTACACGCAAGAAATAGGCCAGCCAATTCGGCAGCCTTTTGCTCAATTGAGAATTTCTCTCTCGTGGGGTGGGTCAGATTCTGATCGGTACGAGTCAAGGGCCCCTTGGCCTCTGATTTCCATATAAAGGACACGACGTGCATAAATACCCTCTTTCACTTCTATTCTGATGGACTGAATGTCTTTCATAAGGAATCGGAGGAAGATTCTAGGATTTTGTCCAGGAAACCCCCCAAAATAGACACTATTCCTTCTTTTCTATCGAATCGATCATAACCGCTACCTACATTCCACAAAATGGTGCACCACAAATAGGAGCTAATAAAGAGACTTGTAAAGAGACCTACAATCCCATAGAAAGACATTACGATCCCCTGTGGAAAACAAAGAAATTCTTTGCTGAGACGGAAATCAAGATATCAAATCCCTACCAAGCAAGATAACTGGAAGTTCCAACCAACACCCTAATGAACCTAAAAAAAGGGGATAGATAAAGGCCCAGCGGAAATTGCTTTTGAGATCCTCTTTCTTATAAATTCTATCCATATAAGTTCTGATCACCAACTCATACTAGATCTCGTTGCATTTTATTGGAATTGATAGAATAACGCGGATATTTGACTTTTTTTGTTTCCAAAGTAACTCTAATCAACTAGCACTATTTTAATGTGAACCTTGACTGACGGAGTAACTCATCGAATTACTTAGATCTCAAATAATAACATCACCTTTATGTGATTCCCTATGGATACCTACATCCATATAGATATATTGATTTGACATCTCAACCATTCGTCGCCCGATCTATTATATATTGGAGATTTTCAAAGACTTTCTAATTCATTTTCTCAGATATCATGTTTACGCATGTATAATCGCTTATGTTTGGAGTCAGCCACATATTAGACTGTCGTCTACTAAATAGATAGCTGTGTTATCGTCAAAGTCTAAGTTTTGAAAAAAACAAATAGACATGTAGCATAAATAATCTTGTTTTTTTGAACATGAAGAGATAAAGAAGCCATTGCAATTGCCAGAAATACTAGGCCTACTAAAGGCACAAAAGTAGAGAGAGGGTAAGTTTGTCATAGAATGGATACCTTGACTTAATATTTGTACCTGTTATTTCTTGTTATATTAATTTACCTGTTATTTATTTATTTTTATAAAAGGTATCTGATAATTATATTAATTCATATAGAATTCCACTAAGTAATATCTACTTGTTACCCAAAAGTTTGTTATAATCCGATCCAACAACAGGGATTCGTAGTCAAACTAGAGATCCTCTAGAGATGTAGAAAGATGCAAGACTCTATGCCGCTATTTGCTATAGTTGGATTATATATCCACATGTAATGTAAGAAGGGAGCATGAAATTCATGCATTTTATTCCCGCTTAATTTAGCGGAAGAAAGAATTTGCTCTTTTATTTAATAGGGGCTTCCTCATTACTAATGAGGAATATCGGTCAAACCCATTTCTCCGCATGATTCTTTCTACAATTTCATCTTATGTTACCAAAGAAAAATCCATTGTGCGAATTTTGACTTTGATTCCTATAAACTAAATAACTACTTGTTCGTTACAAATACTGAGAATGAATTTTGGAAGAGTTTTAAGTAAGGTTTGACTTGATTGAATTTTGATTCGAGGGAACTAAAGCATGGAGCTGAAATAACTCACTCAAACACCTTTTAAAGGATTACGTGGTTTAGATCGAATAAGCCCTTATCGAACGTCAGCCACCTGGGAACCCTTCGGACTGTCGTATTCAATCAATGTTCAAGAAATTACTCTTTTACCCACAAATAATGATATCCCCCAAGATACCAAAACTACCTGTCACCCCACTAGTAGTAGGAGATGTAAGGATTGATACATAGAAGAATCTTTTATTTGATTGATAATCATATAAAGCAGAAGAAGATCTTTTTGACATTTGCATCAAGCTCACACTTCCTTCCTTCTTGCATGTGTGCTCCTCCAGAAGCACACACTCAAATCAGAGGTCAAAATTGATTGATTTGTAGCATACTCGATCAAACGGGTGATTCTCTCGCCTACTACAGATCCCACCCCCATAAACGGAAAATCCATAATCCCAATTGCTATGGGAATACCGTTTCATTTACCTGTGCCTTAGTTAATCATGTCTTTATTTGATAAGAATCAATACGATCTTTATAAGGTTCCTCCTCCGAATGAAATTCAATCAGATCCAAAGAGACCATGTCTTCATCCATAGGGTCCAAAGTACCTGGCTGGATCAATCAAAAGTTCGATTCTATCTAAACTACTCATTTTCAAATGGTATCCACATTGTTCACAAATATTCATTTTTGATTTCAAATCCTTCTTATAATTGAATCCATAACAATTTGCGCATTGAACCCACAAATGCCTGTTTGAGTTCCATCTAGATCATTAGAACTTTCCGTAGAACTCTCCGTTCTAGTTAAATCACTTCCATTCGTGCTAGTTCTTATACTGGAACTCTCACTTTCACTACTATTTGCACCTGAACCACAAATGTCACTATAAACGTAACTGTCACTCTAATTGTGACTACCACTTAAAAAGTTACTATCAATACGGATTTAAGCCCGAAGATAACTGTCAATGCAACTATTAATGTGATTATTCCAACTAAACTATATATATTTAGTATCATCCATGTAACGATCATAGTCTCTCTCATTACTCTTAGATAGATTTTAAGTAGAGTTCCGTAAACTAGAACTTTCTAGTTCACTTACAAAAGAAGGATCATTGTCAATCTCAAGCAGTATAGATTTTCACTATCCAAATGGAATAACTGCTGCTATTACTATCCCTAACTAAAAAAGTGTCATCAGATCCGACCGAATGTCGGCCGACTAAATCATCAACGGTACTGTAACTAGAATTGTCACTATGACTAGGAATGTTTTGATTCATATTATTATTGATCCTTTACTTTCAATAGGACCAAAACTATTGATTGATTTACTTAGCTTAGACCTGTATTCTAACTCCCCGTTAGACAACCTCGAATTTCACCATCTTTTTTCCATAGAGTTTTCTTGCCCCTACCTATTTCCATCAAAATACAATAGATTCATAGTCATTCGATAAAAAATCAATCATTTGAATATCTCATTTCCTATAAGGAATAGGATCAAAATCCAATCACTCAGATTATTACTAACGAGTGGGTCTTAAAAAAGAAGGGTTGTTCCCCCTATTCATATGAAGAACTTTTTTCGTCAAATCTCGGTTCCTAACAAATTGGTATTCCAAGACAGAACAAAAAGGACAATATACAGGATGGGTAGAAGAAGTTGTGGTACTTGGCTCGATCCATGATCTGAAACGACACTACGGGAGATATTAAACGACTACACCAATTCTAAGGATCCATAGACTTAATTGCGGATGATCTGACACAACAACAAAAATGTTTACGTTGTTTCGTCTAAGATTTTGATTTCCATTTGGAGTATATCTAGCAAAAAGCTATACAATAGTATCTTTGTATTGTATTCGGCTCAATCCTTTTAGTAAAAGATTAGGTAGGGGGCCGAGTTTTGTTTAATTTAAAGTCAATTAAAAGAACGAAGAGTAATTCCTGGATTACAAAGTCTCTACTCAAATTAGAATTTGATCGCCTTCCATACTTCACAAGCAGCAGCTAGTTCAGGACTCCATTTACTAGCCTCATGGATAATTTCATTACCTACCCTCATGAGCAAGATCACGGCTCTGATTACGAGCATGTACACATGCTTCAAGAGCTACTCGGTTAGCTATGGCACTTGGTGCATTCCCCCCAGCCCCAAAGTTCCTCCGCCGAATTGGAGTCTAGTACGGAATCATCTCCATCTCGGTTAGAGCAGGCATATGCCAAACGTGAATACCACCGGAAGCCACTGGCAGAACACCTGGTAAAGAGACCCAATCTTGAGTGAAATAAATACCGTTCGATCTTTTTCAACAAAATCATCACTAAATCAACAAAGCCTAAATGTCTCTTTCCCATTCTTCAAGTTTACCTACTACGGTACCAGCGTGAATATGGTCTCCACCAGACAGACGTAACGCATTAGCTAGTACACGGAAGGGAAGCGCATACCATGACTCTTCTATGAATAACGGCATGCTTTGCACGGTGAATGTGAAGAAGTAGACCATTATCTCGACAATAATGAATGAGCCAAGCTAGTATTTGCAGTGAATCCACCTGTTAACAAGAATAACTCACCATAACAGAAGGGAATAGAAGTGATGGGGAATGAATCTTGAATTTGAAGAGTCTTGAAAGCAGAATCAAAGAAAAGAAAAGAGAAGAGACTGTAAGTTCAACCCGAGTTCGAGAAGGTTCCGGAGTTCACTCTCATGAATAAGGAGTATTTCTCTTTGTTTACAGTTCGTGAAAGAATAACTCCCAATTCTCAAGCAAAGCCCTTTCATCATTTCTTCGCATGTACTCGCATAGTAGCATTCAAGTAATGTCCCTTGATTTCACTTCAGCCTGTGATTGAGAAATTCCGCACAAAATAGGAAACGGTCTCTACAATGCATAAATGGTTGGGAATGAACCTTTTCATCATCTTTGGTAAAATCAAGTCCACCGCGTAGACATTCATGAATGACTCTACCATAATTCTTAGCGGATAATCCCCATTTTGGTTTACATAGTACATCCCAATAGAGGGCGACCATACTTCTTCAATTTCTCTCTTTCAACCTGAATACCATGAGGCGGGCCTTGGAAAGTTTGAATATAAGCAGTAGGGTTCGCAAACAGATGTAGAGCACGCAGAGCCTTGAATCCAAATACATTAACCACAATGGAAGTCAACATGTTAGTAACAGAACCTTCTTCAATAGGGTCTAGGGGATAAGCTAGATAAGCAATATATTGATTTTCTTCTCTAGGAAGAGGCTCGATTCCATAATTCCATAGCATCGTCCTTTGTAAGGATCAAGACTGGTTGGTAAGCCCATCGGTCAGTTGTCCATGTACCAGTAGAAGATTCAGCAGCTACAGGGGCCCCTGCTTCCTTGGAACTCC
>NW_019272641.1:0-207 GCF_002738345.1 Cucurbita maxima
CCAAACAGGGAAGTTTGTAGTACGTGCTAAAAAAACCGAGTCACGGTCGACGTTTGTAAAAAGTTTTGTGAGGAATGATTTGGCTTGATGATGTAGAATATTATTTCTAAGAAACGGAGTGCATAAAGCAGTAAAAGAGTTCTTCAAATCGAATCCTTCTTCGGAAACCCAAACAGGGAAGTTTTTAGTACGTGCTAAAAAAACCGA
>NW_019272641.1:386-13828 GCF_002738345.1 Cucurbita maxima
TGATGATGTAGAATATTATTTCTACGAAACGGAGTGCATAAAACAGTAAAAGAGTTCTTCAAATCGAATCCTTCTTCGGAAACCCAAACAGGGAAGTTTTTAGTACGTGCTAAAAAAACCGAGTCACGGTCGACGTTTGTCAATAGTTTTGTGAGGAATGATATGGCTTGATGATGTAGAATATTATTTCTACGAAACGGAGTGCATAAAACAGTAAAAGAGTTCTTCAAATCGAACCCTTCTTTAGAAACCCAAACAGGGAACGTGATAAAAAAACCGAGTCACGATCTACTTTTTTCGAAAGTTTTGTGAGGAAAGATAAGGCTTGATGATTTATAATCTTATTTCTAAGAAACGGAGTGCATAAAAGAGTAAAAAAGTTCTTCAAATCCAACCCTTCTTCGGAAACCCAAACAATGACGTTTTTGGTACGTGCTAAAAAAACCGAGTAACGGTCGACGTTTGTAAAAAGTTTTGTGAGGAATGATATGGCTTGATGATGTAGAATATTATTTCTAAGAAACGGAGTGCATAAAAGAGTAAAAGAGTTCTTCAAATCGAACCCTTCTTCGGAAACCCAAACAGGGAAGTTTTTAGTACGTGCTAAAAAAACCGAGTCACGGTCGACGTTTGTCAATAGTTTTGTGAGGAATGATATGGCTTGATGATGTAGAATATTATTTCTACGAAACGGAGTGCATAAAATAGTAAAAGAGTTCTTCAAATCGAACCCTTCTTTAGAAACCCAAACAGGGAAGTTTTTAGTACGTGATAAAAAAACCGAGTCACGATCTACTTTTTTCGAAAGTTTTGTGAGGAATGATAAGGCTTGATGATTTATAATCTTATTTCTAAGAAACGGAGTGCATAAAAGGAAAAAAAAGTTCTTCAAATCCAACCGTTATTCGGAAACCCAAACAGTGAAGTTTTTGGTACGTGCTAAAAAAACCTAGTAACGGTTGACGTTTGTAAAAAGTTTTGTGAGGAATGATATGGCTTGATGATGTAGAATATTATTTCTAAGAAACGGAGTGCATAAAAGAGTAAAAGAGTTCTTCGAATCGAACCCTTCTTCGGAAATCCAAACAGCGAAGTTTTTAGTACGTGCTAAAAAAACCGAGTCACGATCGAGGTTTGACAAAAGTTTTGTGAGGAATGATATGGCTTGATGATGTAGAATATTATTTCTAAGAAACGGAGTGCATAAAACAGTAAAAGAGTTCTTCAAATCGAACCCTTCTTCGGAAATCCAAACAGCGATGTTTTTAGTACGTGCTAAAAAAACCGAGTCACGGTCGACGTTTTTCAATAGTTTTGTGAGGAATGATAAGGCTTGATGATTTATAATCTTATTTCTAAGAAACGGAGTGCATAAAAGAGTAAAAAAGTTCTTCAAATCCTACCCTTCTTCGGAAACCCAAACAGTGAAGTTTTTGGTACGTGCTAAAAAAACCGAGTAACGGTCGACGTTTGTAAAAAGTTTTGTGAGGAATGATATGGCTTGATGATTTATAATATTATTTCTAAGAAACGGAGTGCATAAAAGAGTAAAAGCGTTCTTCAAATCGAACCCTTCTTCGGAAATCCAAACAGGGAAGTTTGTAGTACGTGCTAAAAAAACCGAGTCACGGTCGAGGTTTGACAAAAGTTTTGTGAGGAATGATATGGCTTGATGATGTAGAATATTATTTCTAAGAAACGGAGTGCATAAAACAGTAAAAGAGTTCTTCAAATCGAACCCTTCTTCGGAAACCCAAACAGGGAAGTTTTTAGTACGTGATAAAAAAACCGAGTCACGATCTACTTTTTTCGAAAGTTTTGTGAGGAATGATATGGCTTGATGATTTATAATATTATTTCTAAGAAACGGAGTGCATAAAAGAGTAAAAGCGTTGTTCAAATCGAACCCTTCTTCGGAAATCCAAACAGAGAAGTTTGTAGTACGTGCTAAAAAAACCGAGTCACGGTCGAGGTTTGACAAAAGTTTTGTGAGGAATGATATGGCTTGATGATGTAGAATATTATTTCTAAGAAACGGAGTGCATAAAAGAGTAAAAGAGTTCTTCGAATCAAACCCTTCTTCGGAAATCCAAACAGCGAAGTTTTTAGTACGTGCTAAAAAAACCGAGTCACGAACTACTTTTTTCGAAAGTTTTGTGAGGAATGATAAGGCTTGATGATTTATAATATTATTTCTAAGAATCGGAGTGCATAAAAGAGTAAAAGCGTTCTTCAAATCGAACCCTTCTTCGGAAATCCAAACACGGAAGTTTGTAGTACGTGCTAAAAAAACCGAGTCACGGTCGACGTTTGTAAAAAGTTTTGTGAGGAATGATATGGCTTGATGATGTAGAATATTATTTCTAAGAAACGGAGTGCATAAAAGAGTAAAAGAGTTCTTCGAATCGAACCCTTCTTTAGAAACCCAAACAAGGAAGTTTTTAGTACGTGATAAAAAAACCGAGTCACGAACTACTTTTTTCGAATGTTTTGTGAGGAATGATAAGGCTTGATGATGTAGAATATTATTTCTACGAAACGGAGTGCATAAAGCAGTAAAAGAGTTCTTCAAATCGAATCCTTTTCGGAAACCCAAACAGGGAAGTTTTTAGTACGTGCTAAAAAAACCGAGTCACGGTCGACGTTTGTCAATAGTTTTGTGAGGAATGATATGGCTTGATGATGTAGAATATTATTTCTACGAAACGGAGTGCATAAAACAGTAAAAGAGTTCTTCAAATCGAACCCTTCTTTAGAAACCCAAACAAGGAAGTTTTTAGTACGTGATAAAAAAACCGAGTCACGAACTACTTTTTTCGAATGTTTTGTGAGGAATGATAAGGCTTGATGAGTTATAATCTTATTTCTAAGAAACGGAGTGCATAAAAGAGTAAAAGCGTTCTTCAAATCGAACCCTTCTTCGGAAACCCAAACAGTGAAGTTTTTGGTACGTGCTAAAAAAACCGAGTAACGGTCGACACCCTTCTTCGGAAACCCAAACAGTGAAGTTTTTGGTACGTGCTAAAAAAACCGAGTAACGGTCGACGTTTGTCTTCGGAAACCCAAACAGTGAAGTTTTTGGTACGTGCTAAAAAAACCGAGTAACGGTCGACGTTTGTGAAAAGTTTTGTGAGGAATGATATGGCTTGATGATGTAGAATATTATTTCTAAGAAACGGAGTGCATAAAAGAGTAAAAGAGTTCTTCGAATCGAACCCTTCTTCGGAAATCCAAACAGGGAAGTTTTTAGTACGTGCTAAAAACCGAGTCACGGTCGACGTTTGTCAATAGTTTTGTGAGGAATCATATGGCTTGATGATGTAGAATAGTATTTCTAAGAAACGGAGTGCATAAAGCAGTAAAAGAGTTCTTCAAATCGAATCCTTCTTCGGAAACCCAAACAGGGAAGTTTTTAGTACGTGCTAAAAACCGAGTCACGGTCGACGTTTGTCAATAGTTTTGTGAGGAATCATATGGCTTGATGATGTAGAATAGTATTTCTAAGAAACGGAGTGCATAAAGCAGTAAAAGAGTTCTTCAAATCGAATCCTTCTTCGGAAACCCAAACAGGGAAGTTTTTAGTACGTGCTAAAAACCGAGTCACGGTCGACGTTTGTCAATAGTTTTGTGAGGAATCATATGGCTTGATGATGTAGAATAGTATTTCTAAGAAACGGAGTGCATAAAGCAGTAAAAGAGTTCTTCAAATCGAATCCTTCTTCGGAAACCCAAACAGGGAAGTTTTTAGTACGTGCTAAAAACCGAGTCACGGTCGACGTTTGTCAATAGTTTTGTGAGGAATCATATGGCTTGATGATGTAGAATAGTATTTCTAAGAAACGGAGTGCATAAAGCAGTAAAAGAGTTCTTCAAATCGAATCCTTCTTCGGAAACCCAAACAGGGAAGTTTTTAGTACGTGCTAAAAACCGAGTCACGGTCGACGTTTGTCAATAGTTTTGTGAGGAATCATATGGCTTGATGATGTAGAATAGTATTTCTAAGAAACGGAGTGCATAAAGCAGTAAAAGAGTTCTTCAAATCGAATCCTTCTTCGGAAACCCAAACAGGGAAGTTTTTAGTACGTGCTAAAAACCGAGTCACGGTCGACGTTTGTCAATAGTTTTGTGAGGAATCATATGGCTTGATGATGTAGAATAGTATTTCTAAGAAACGGAGTGCATAAAGCAGTAAAAGAGTTCTTCAAATCGAATCCTTCTTCGGAAACCCAAACAGGGAAGTTTTTAGTACGTGCTAAAAACCGAGTCACGGTCGACGTTTGTCAATAGTTTTGTGAGGAATCATATGGCTTGATGATGTAGAATAGTATTTCTAAGAAACGGAGTGCATAAAGCAGTAAAAGAGTTCTTCAAATCGAATCCTTCTTCGGAAACCCAAACAGGGAAGTTTTTAGTACGTGCTAAAAACCGAGTCACGGTCGACGTTTGTCAATAGTTTTGTGAGGAATCATATGGCTTGATGATGTAGAATAGTATTTCTAAGAAACGGAGTGCATAAAGCAGTAAAAGAGTTCTTCAAATCGAATCCTTCTTCGGAAACCCAAACAGGGAAGTTTTTAGTACGTGCTAAAAACCGAGTCACGGTCGACGTTTGTCAATAGTTTTGTGAGGAATCATATGGCTTGATGATGTAGAATAGTATTTCTAAGAAACGGAGTGCATAAAGCAGTAAAAGAGTTCTTCAAATCGAATCCTTCTTCGGAAACCCAAACAGGGAAGTTTTTAGTACGTGCTAAAAACCGAGTCACGGTCGACGTTTGTCAATAGTTTTGTGAGGAATCATATGGCTTGATGATGTAGAATAGTATTTCTAAGAAACGGAGTGCATAAAGCAGTAAAAGAGTTCTTCAAATCGAATCCTTCTTCGGAAACCCAAACAGGGAAGTTTTTAGTACGTGCTAAAAACCGAGTCACGGTCGACGTTTGTCAATAGTTTTGTGAGGAATCATATGGCTTGATGATGTAGAATAGTATTTCTAAGAAACGGAGTGCATAAAGCAGTAAAAGAGTTCTTCAAATCGAATCCTTCTTCGGAAACCCAAACAGGGAAGTTTTTAGTACGTGCTAAAAACCGAGTCACGGTCGACGTTTGTCAATAGTTTTGTGAGGAATCATATGGCTTGATGATGTAGAATAGTATTTCTAAGAAACGGAGTGCATAAAGCAGTAAAAGAGTTCTTCAAATCGAATCCTTCTTCGGAAACCCAAACAGGGAAGTTTTTAGTACGTGCTAAAAACCGAGTCACGGTCGACGTTTGTCAATAGTTTTGTGAGGAATCATATGGCTTGATGATGTAGAATAGTATTTCTAAGAAACGGAGTGCATAAAGCAGTAAAAGAGTTCTTCAAATCGAATCCTTCTTCGGAAACCCAAACAGGGAAGTTTTTAGTACGTGCTAAAAACCGAGTCACGGTCGACGTTTGTCAATAGTTTTGTGAGGAATCATATGGCTTGATGATGTAGAATAGTATTTCTAAGAAACGGAGTGCATAAAGCAGTAAAAGAGTTCTTCAAATCGAATCCTTCTTCGGAAACCCAAACAGGGAAGTTTTTAGTACGTGCTAAAAACCGAGTCACGGTCGACGTTTGTCAATAGTTTTGTGAGGAATCATATGGCTTGATGATGTAGAATAGTATTTCTAAGAAACGGAGTGCATAAAGCAGTAAAAGAGTTCTTCAAATCGAATCCTTCTTCGGAAACCCAAACAGGGAAGTTTTTAGTACGTGCTAAAAACCGAGTCACGGTCGACGTTTGTCAATAGTTTTGTGAGGAATCATATGGCTTGATGATGTAGAATAGTATTTCTAAGAAACGGAGTGCATAAAGCAGTAAAAGAGTTCTTCAAATCGAATCCTTCTTCGGAAACCCAAACAGGGAAGTTTTTAGTACGTGCTAAAAACCGAGTCACGGTCGACGTTTGTCAATAGTTTTGTGAGGAATCATATGGCTTGATGATGTAGAATAGTATTTCTAAGAAACGGAGTGCATAAAGCAGTAAAAGAGTTCTTCAAATCGAATCCTTCTTCGGAAACCCAAACAGGGAAGTTTTTAGTACGTGCTAAAAACCGAGTCACGGTCGACGTTTGTCAATAGTTTTGTGAGGAATCATATGGCTTGATGATGTAGAATAGTATTTCTAAGAAACGGAGTGCATAAAGCAGTAAAAGAGTTCTTCAAATCGAATCCTTCTTCGGAAACCCAAACAGGGAAGTTTTTAGTACGTGCTAAAAACCGAGTCACGGTCGACGTTTGTCAATAGTTTTGTGAGGAATCATATGGCTTGATGATGTAGAATAGTATTTCTAAGAAACGGAGTGCATAAAGCAGTAAAAGAGTTCTTCAAATCGAATCCTTCTTCGGAAACCCAAACAGGGAAGTTTTTAGTACGTGCTAAAAACCGAGTCACGGTCGACGTTTGTCAATAGTTTTGTGAGGAATGATATGGCTTGATGATGTAGAATATTATTTCTAAGAAACGGAGTGCATAAAGCAGTAAAAGAGTTCTTCAAATCGAATCCTTCTTCGGAAACCCAAACAGGGAAGTTTTTAGTACGTGCTAAAAAAACAGAGTCACGATCGAGGTTTGACAAAAGTTTTGTGAGGAATGATATGGCTTGATGATGTAGAATATTATTTCTAAGAAACGGAGTGCATAAAACAGTAAAAGAGTTCTTCAAATCGAACCCTTCTTCGGAAACCAAAACAGTGAAGTTTTTAGTACGTGAAAAAAAAACCGAGTCACGAACTACTTTTTTCGAAAGTTTTGTGAGGAATGATAAGGCTTGATGATTTATAATATTATTTCTAAGAAACGGAGTGCATAAAAGAGTAAAAGCGTTCTTCAAATCGAACCCTTCTTCGGAAACCCAAACAGGGAAGTTTTTAGTACGTGCTAAAGAGACCGAGTCACGATCGAGGTTTGACAAAAGTTTTGTGAGGAATGATATGGCTTGATGATGTAGAATATTATTTCTACGAAACGGAGTGCATAAAACAGTAAAAGAGTTCTTCAAATCGAACCCTTCTTTAGAAACCCAAACAGGGAACGTGATAAAAAAACCGAGTCACGATCTACTTTTTTCGAAAGTTTTGTGAGGAATGATAAGGCTTGATGATTTATAATATTATTTCTAAGAAACGGAGTGCATAAAACAGTAAAAGAGTTCTTCAAATCGAACCCTTCTTTAGAAACCCAAACAGGGAACGTGATAAAAAAACCGAGTCACGATCTACTTTTTTCGAAAGTTTTGTGAGGAATGATAAGGCTTGATGATTTATAATCTTATTTCTAAGAAACGGAGTGCATAAAAGAGTAAAAAAGTTCTTCAAATCCAACCCTTCTTCGGAAACCCAAACAGTGACGTTTTTGGTACGTGCTAAAAAAACCGAGTAACGGTCGACGTTTGAGAAAAGTTTTTTGAGGAATGATATGGCTTGATGATGTAGAATATTATTTCTAAGAAACGGAGTGCATAAAAGAGTAAAAGAGTTCTTCGAATCGAACCCTTCTTCGGAAATCCAAACAGGGAAGTTTTTAGTACGTGCTAAAAAAACCGAGTCACGATCGAGGTTTGACAAAAGTTTTGTGAGGAATGATATGGCTTGATGATGTAGAATATTATTTCTACGAAACGGAGTGCATAAAACAGTAAAAGAGTTCTTCAAATCGAACCCTTCTTTAAAAACCCAAACAGGGAACGTGATAAAAAAACCGAGTCACGATCTACTTTTTTCGAAAGTTTTGTGAGGAATGATAAGGCTTGATGATTTATAATCTTATTTCTAAGAAACGGAGTGCATAAAAGAGTAAAAAAGTTCTTCAAATCCAACCCTTCTTCGGAAACCCAAACAGTGACGTTTTTGGTACGTGCTAAAAAAACCGAGTAACGGTCGACGTTTGACAAAAGTTTTTTGAGGAATGATATGGCTTGATGATGTAGAATATTATTTCTATGAAACGGAGTGCATAAAACAGTAAAAGAGTTCTTCAAATCGAACTCTTCTTTAGAAACCCAAACAGGGAACGTGATAAAAAAACCGAGTCACGATCTACTTTTTTCGAAAGTTTTGTGAGGAATGATAAGGCTTGATGATTTATAATCTTATTTCTAAGAAACGGAGTGCATCGAAAGTTTTGTGAGGAATGATAAGGCTTGATGATTTATAATCTTATTTCTAAGAAACGGAGTGCATAAAAGGTTTTGTGAGGAATGATAAGGCTTGATGATTTATAATCTTATTTCTAAGAAACGGAGTGCATAAAAGATTTTGTGAGGAATGATAAGGCTTGATGATTTATAATCTTATTTCTAAGAAACGGAGTGCATAAAAGAAAAAAAAAGTTCTTCAAATCCAACCCTTCTTCGGAAACCCAAACAGTGAAGTTTTTGGTACGTGCTAAAAAAACCGAGTAACGGTCGACGTTTGTAAAAAGTTTTGTGAGGAATGATATGGCTTGATGATGTAGAATATTATTTCTACGAAACGAAGTGCATAAAACAGTAAAAGAGTTCTTCGAATCGAACCCTACTTCGGAAACCCAAATCGTGGAAGTTTGAAGTACGTGCTAAAAAAACCGAGTCACGGTCGACGTTTGTAAAAAGTTTTGTGAGGAATGGTAAGGCTTGATGATTTCTAATATTATTTCTAAGAGACGGAGTGCATAAAAGAGTAAAAAAGTTCTTCAAATCGAACCCTACTTCGGAAACCCAAATCGTGGAAGTTTGAAGTACGTGCTAAAAAAACCGAGTCACGGTCGACGTTTGTAAAAAGTTTTGTGAGGAATGGTAAGGCTTGATGATTTCTAATATTATTTCTAAGAGACGGAGTGCATAAAAGAGTAAAAAAGTTCTTCAAATCGAACCCTACTTCGGAAACCCAAATCGTGGAAGTTTGAAGTACGTGCTAAAAAAACCGAGTCACGGTCGACGTTTGTAAAAAGTTTTGTGAGGAATGGTAAGGCTTGATGATTTCTAATATTATTTCTAAGAGACGGAGTGCATAAAAGAGTAAAAAAGTTCTTCAAATCGAACCCTACTTCGGAAACCCAAATCGTGGAAGTTTGAAGTACGTGCTAAAAAAACCGAGTCACGGTCGACGTTTGTAAAAAGTTTTGTGAGGAATGGTAAGGCTTGATGATTTCTAATATTATTTCTAAGAGACGGAGTGCATAAAAGAGTAAAAAAGTTCTTCAAATCGAACCCTACTTCGGAAACCCAAATCGTGGAAGTTTGAAGTACGTGCTAAAAAAACCGAGTCACGGTCGACGTTTGTAAAAAGTTTTGTGAGGAATGGTAAGGCTTGATGATTTCTAATATTATTTCTAAGAGACGGAGTGCATAAAAGAGTAAAAAAGTTCTTCAAATCGAACCCTACTTCGGAAACCCAAATCGTGGAAGTTTGAAGTACGTGCTAAAAAAACCGAGTCACGGTCGACGTTTGTAAAAAGTTTTGTGAGGAATGGTAAGGCTTGATGATTTCTAATATTATTTCTAAGAGACGGAGTGCATAAAAGAGTAAAAAAGTTCTTCAAATCGAACCCTACTTCGGAAACCCAAATCGTGGAAGTTTGAAGTACGTGCTAAAAAAACCGAGTCACGGTCGACGTTTGTAAAAAGTTTTGTGAGGAATGGTAAGGCTTGATGATTTCTAATATTATTTCTAAGAGACGGAGTGCATAAAAGAGTAAAAAAGTTCTTCAAATCGAACCCTACTTCGGAAACCCAAATCGTGGAAGTTTGAAGTACGTGCTAAAAAAACCGAGTCACGGTCGACGTTTGTAAAAAGTTTTGTGAGGAATGGTAAGGCTTGATGATTTCTAATATTATTTCTAAGAGACGGAGTGCATAAAAGAGTAAAAAAGTTCTTCAAATCGAACCCTACTTCGGAAACCCAAATCGTGGAAGTTTGAAGTACGTGCTAAAAAAACCGAGTCACGGTCGACGTTTGTAAAAAGTTTTGTGAGGAATGGTAAGGCTTGATGATTTCTAATATTATTTCTAAGAGACGGAGTGCATAAAAGAGTAAAAAAGTTCTTCAAATCGAACCCTACTTCGGAAACCCAAATCGTGGAAGTTTGAAGTACGTGCTAAAAAAACCGAGTCACGGTCGACGTTTGTAAAAAGTTTTGTGAGGAATGGTAAGGCTTGATGATTTCTAATATTATTTCTAAGAGACGGAGTGCATAAAAGAGTAAAAAAGTTCTTCAAATCGAACCCTACTTCGGAAACCCAAATCGTGGAAGTTTGAAGTACGTGCTAAAAAAACCGAGTCACGGTCGACGTTTGTAAAAAGTTTTGTGAGGAATGGTAAGGCTTGATGATTTCTAATATTATTTCTAAGAGACGGAGTGCATAAAAGAGTAAAAAAGTTCTTCAAATCGAACCCTACTTCGGAAACCCAAATCGTGGAAGTTTGAAGTACGTGCTAAAAAAACCGAGTCACGGTCGACGTTTGTAAAAAGTTTTGTGAGGAATGGTAAGGCTTGATGATTTCTAATATTATTTCTAAGAGACGGAGTGCATAAAAGAGTAAAAAAGTTCTTCAAATCGAACCCTACTTCGGAAACCCAAATCGTGGAAGTTTGAAGTACGTGCTAAAAAAACCGAGTCACGGTCGACGTTTGTAAAAAGTTTTGTGAGGAATGGTAAGGCTTGATGATTTCTAATATTATTTCTAAGAGACGGAGTGCATAAAAGAGTAAAAAAGTTCTTCAAATCGAACCCTACTTCGGAAACCCAAATCGTGGAAGTTTGAAGTACGTGCTAAAAAAACCGAGTCACGGTCGACGTTTGTAAAAAGTTTTGTGAGGAATGGTAAGGCTTGATGATTTCTAATATTATTTCTAAGAGACGGAGTGCATAAAAGAGTAAAAAAGTTCTTCAAATCGAACCCTACTTCGGAAACCCAAATCGTGGAAGTTTGAAGTACGTGCTAAAAAAACCGAGTCACGGTCGACGTTTGTAAAAAGTTTTGTGAGGAATGGTAAGGCTTGATGATTTCTAATATTATTTCTAAGAGACGGAGTGCATAAAAGAGTAAAAAAGTTCTTCAAATCGAACCCTACTTCGGAAACCCAAATCGTGGAAGTTTGAAGTACGTGCTAAAAAAACCGAGTCACGGTCGACGTTTGTAAAAAGTTTTGTGAGGAATGGTAAGGCTTGATGATTTCTAATATTATTTCTAAGAGACGGAGTGCATAAAAGAGTAAAAAAGTTCTTCAAATCGAACCCTACTTCGGAAACCCAAATCGTGGAAGTTTGAAGTACGTGCTAAAAAAACCGAGTCACGGTCGACGTTTGTAAAAAGTTTTGTGAGGAATGGTAAGGCTTGATGATTTCTAATATTATTTCTAAGAGACGGAGTGCATAAAAGAGTAAAAAAGTTCTTCAAATCGAACCCTACTTCGGAAACCCAAATCGTGGAAGTTTGAAGTACGTGCTAAAAAAACCGAGTCACGGTCGACGTTTGTAAAAAGTTTTGTGAGGAATGGTAAGGCTTGATGATTTCTAATATTATTTCTAAGAGACGGAGTGCATAAAAGAGTAAAAAAGTTCTTCAAATCGAACCCTACTTCGGAAACCCAAATCGTGGAAGTTTGAAGTACGTGCTAAAAAAACCGAGTCACGGTCGACGTTTGTAAAAAGTTTTGTGAGGAATGGTAAGGCTTGATGATTTCTAATATTATTTCTAAGAGACGGAGTGCATAAAAGAGTAAAAAAGTTCTTCAAATCGAACCCTACTTCGGAAACCCAAATCGTGGAAGTTTGAAGTACGTGCTAAAAAAACCGAGTCACGGTCGACGTTTGTAAAAAGTTTTGTGAGGAATGGTAAGGCTTGATGATTTCTAATATTATTTCTAAGAGACGGAGTGCATAAAAGAGTAAAAAAGTTCTTCAAATCGAACCCTACTTCGGAAACCCAAATCGTGGAAGTTTGAAGTACGTGCTAAAAAAACCGAGTCACGGTCGACGTTTGTAAAAAGTTTTGTGAGGAATGGTAAGGCTTGATGATTTCTAATATTATTTCTAAGAGACGGAGTGCATAAAAGAGTAAAAAAGTTCTTCAAATCGAACCCTACTTCGGAAACCCAAATCGTGGAAGTTTGAAGTACGTGCTAAAAAAACCGAGTAACGGTCGACGTTTGTAAAAAGTTTTGTGAGGAATGATATGGCTTGATGATGTAGAATATTATTTCTAAGAGACGGAGTGCATAAAAGAGTAAAAGAGTTCTTCGAATCGAACCCTTCTTTAGAAACCCAAACAGTGAAGTTTTTAGTACGTGATAAAAAAACCGAGTCACGATCTACTTTTTTCGAAAGTTTTGAGAAGAATGATAAGGCTTGATGATTTATAATCTTATTTCTAAGAAACGGAGTGCATAAAAGAGTAAAAGCGTTCTTCAAATCGAACCCTTCTTCGGAAACCCAAACAGTGAAGTTTTTGGTACGTGCTAAAAAAACCGAGTAACAGTCGACGTTTGTAAAAAGTTTTGTGAGGAATGATATGGCTTGATGATGTAGAATATTATTTCTAAGAAACGGAGTGCATAAAAGAGTAAAAGAGTTCTTCGAATCGAACCCTTCTTCGGAAATCCAAACAGGGAAGTTTTTAGTACGTGCTAAAAAAACCGAGTCACGATCGAGGTTTGACAAAAACTTTGTGAGGAATGATATGGCTTGATGATGTAGAATATTATTTCTACGAAACGGAGTGCATAAAACAGTAAAAGAGTTCTTCAAATCGAACCCTTCTTTAGAAACCCAAACAGGGAACGTGATAAAAAAACCGAGTCACGATCTACTTTTTTCGAAAGTTTTGTAAGGAATGATAAGGCTTGATGATTTATAATCTTATTTCTAAGAAACGGAGTGCATAAAAGAGTAAAAAAGTTCTTCAAATCCAACCCTTCTTCGGAAACCCAAACAGTGAAGTTTTTGGTACGTGCTAAAAAAACCGAGTAACGGTCGACGTTTGTAAAAAGTTTTGTGAGGAATGATATGACTTGATGATGTAGAATATTATTTCTAAGAAACGGAGTGCATAAAAGAGTAAAAGAGTTCTTCGAATCGAACCCTTCTTCGGAAATCCAAACAGGGAAGTTTTTAGTACGTGCTAAAAAAACAGAGTCACGATCGAGGTTTGACAAAAGTTTTGTGAGGAATGATATGGCTTGATGATGTAGAATATTATTTCTAAGAAACGGAGTGCATAAAACAGTAAAAGAGTTCTTCAAATCGAACCCTTCTTCGGAAACCAAAACAGTGAAGTTTTTAGTACGTGATAAACAAACCGAGTCACGAACTACTTTTTTCGAAAGTTTTGTGAGGAATGATAAGGCTTGATGATTTATAATATTATTTCTAAGAAACGGAGTGCATAAAAGAGTAAAAGCGTTCTTCAAATCGAACCCTTCTTCGGAAA
>NW_019272641.1:14192-15717 GCF_002738345.1 Cucurbita maxima
ATTTCTAAGAAACGGAGTGCATAAAAGAGTAAAAAAGTTCTTCAAATCCAACCCTTCTTCGGAAACCCAAACAGTGACGTGTTTGGAACGTGCTAAAAAAACCGAGTAACGGTCGACTTTTGTAAAAAGTTTTGTGAGGAATGATATGGCTTGATGATGTAGAATATTATTTCTAAGAAACGGAGTGCATAAAAGAGTAAAAGAGTTCTTCAAATCGAACCCTTCTTTAGAAACCCAAACAGTGAAGTTTTTAGTACGTGATAAAAAAACCGAGTCACGATCTACTTTTTTCGAAAGTTTTGTGAGGAATGATAAGGCTTGATGATTTATAATCTTATTTCTAAGAAACGGAGTGCATAAAAGAGTAAAAAAGTTCTTCAAATCCAACTCTTCTTCGGAAACCCAAACAGTGAAGTTTTTGGTACGTGCTAAAAAAACCGAGTAACGGTCGACGTTTGTAAAAATTTTTGTGAGGAATGATATGGCTTGATGATGTAGAATATTATTTCTAAGAAACGGAGTGCATAAAAGAGTAAAAGAGTTCTTCGAATCGAACCCTTCTTCGGAAATCCAAACAGGGAAGTTTTTAGTACGTGCTAAAAAGACCGAGTCACGATCGAGGTTTGACAAAAGTTTTGTGAGGAATGATATGGCTTGATGATGTAGAATATTATTTCTACGAAACGGAGTGCATAAAACAGTAAAAGAGTTCTTCAAATCGAACCCTTCTTTAGAAACCCAAACAGGGAACGTGATAAAAAAACCGAGTCACGATCTACTTTTTTCGAAAGTTTTGTGAGGAATGATAAGGCTTGATGATTTATAATCTTATTTCTAAGAAACGGAGTGCATAAAAGAATAAAAAAGTTCTTCAAATCCAAACCTTCTTCGGAAACCCAAACAGTGACGTGTTTGGTAAGTGCTAAAAAAACCGAGTAACGGTCGACTTTTGTAAAAAGTTTTGTGAGGAATGATATGGCTTGATGATGTAGAATATTATTTCTAAAAACGGAGTGCATAAAGCAGTAAAAGAGTTCTTCAAATCGAATCCTTCTTCGGAAACCCAAACAGGGAAGTTTTTAGTACGTGCTAAAAAAACCGAGTCACGGTCGACGTTTGTCAAAAGTTTTGTGAGGAATGATATGTCTTGATGATGTAGAATATTATTTCTACGAAACGGAGTGCATAAAACAGTAAAAGAGTTCTTCAAATCGAACCCTTCTTTAGAAACCCAAACAGGGAACGTGATAAAAAAACCGAGTCACGATCTACTTTTTTCGAAAGTTTTGTGAGGAATGATAAGACTTGATGATTTATAATCTTATTTCTAAGAAACGGAGTGCATAAAAGAGTAAAAGCGTTCTTCAAATCGAACCCTTCTTCGAAAACCCAAACAGTGCAGTTTTTGGTACGTGCTAAAAAAACCGAGTAACGGTCGACGTTTGTAAAAAGTTTTGTGAGGAATGATATGGCTTGATGATGTAGAATATTATTTCTAAGAAACGGAGTGCATAAAAGAGTAAAA
>NW_019272642.1:0-15624 GCF_002738345.1 Cucurbita maxima
ACCGAAAATTGACTTTCTTCGATTACAAACGTTCTTAAGGTTAATTCTCTTCGTGGTCTACAACAAGAATGTTCTTGAAGGTGAAAAAAATCGAATGGGATTGGTCTTGCTCGATGAATTTGTGTGTATGCTCGGATTAGATTTTCGATCTTTCTTTGAACTTCTTCAATGGTCATACGTACTGGGAATGGGTTCTAGGCTCATTCAGCGCTCGGTTCCTTTGTAGAACTTGTGGGTAATCTTGTTTAGATGGCTTAGAAACAAGTTTGAACAAAAATGGTGGAGAATTTCTATCGAATTTGGATGAAAATCGAGAGTAGGAAACCAAAAAACTAAACGGCTATAACTCCCGATTCCAATGTGACGAAAATATACCATCTTTTGGCTTCTGTCATCAAGCATTTTGATATATGGCTTTGCAGAGTCTTAACATGTGCTGCACAAGCAAAGATTTTTATATTCTTGAAGTGAGGTGTCTTACCGATCCATGTTTTGTACGGGGTGTGAGTGTCCAACGCCTTCGTTGGTAAACAGTTTAGAAGATGGATTGCATCTCCTATTACCTCGCCCCAGGAAATTATCGAGACTTGCATACTCTCGAGTAAGCTTCTTGTAGTGTTCAATATGGTACGACTTCTTCGCTCGACCACACCGTTTTATTGTGGATTGTATAGTAAAGTGAGTTGATGCTTGGTACTTCCTCTTCGCAAAATTTGGAGAAGTTATGGTTTAAGAATTCCTCACCTTGGTTGATGCGCAAGGTTTTTAGTTTGTGATAGACCTATTTTCAACGGGTCTTTTGAACTTCTTGAACGAACGTAATGCCTCTCATTTTTCTCTGAGCACGTACACTCACATCCAACAACTATAATCATCAACAAGAGAAAATACTTATTGCCAAAGATCGACGATGAAGTGGTCAGGCTAAATAAATCTGCATGGACCAGTTGCAGTGGTTGCTCAGCATGGAAACTAGTTTGAGCTAGTAATGATAGTCTTGCTTGTTTGGAGACTAGTAAACTTTCACATAGTTGGTTCGGGTGTATTATTTTAGGTAGCCCCCGTAACCATCAAAGTAAGGGTAAAAGTAATGCAAGGAAGTTTAAGCCGCTCATGTAAGGCCCAAGGGATCTAAGGAAAGGATTGAAGGATTCCAAAAAAGGACAAAGTTATTAAACTAGTCATTTAAATAGCCTATAAAAACTAATTTTAAAGATTCAAGGTACTTGGAGAAGGATCCGAAATAAAAAGGTAAGCATAAATGATGAAAAGGTGCTCAAGAAGGGAAAGGACCCATAAAGGATGAAATTTTGTTAGATATGCTTAGAATTTTTTGGACAAAGAATAATAAAATATTTTTAAAAATAGGAAATTACAAAAATATCCCTAAACTTTGAGATAATTACACAAATGCCACGTATCACAAAATTAGATAGGTAGCAGTGAAGAGTGATAAGAAAATCCTTGAATCTGCCTTTTTAACCTATATAGTTCTAAACTAAATTCGAGTTTGTTCTAGAGGAGACACATCTCATCACATTAACCAAAAAGAATTCAAATTGGAGGTCGGTAGCTCGGTGATACAAGAGATATTTTCAATGAGAAATCTAGAAAACTCAATCTCCAAATCATGACAATTCTAGAGGTTACCGTGTCAGTTTAAGCTCCCTCTATATAGTATGAGTATGACCTTTCATTTGGATCAAGAATTGAGTTAAGTTGAGCTCTCAAGTTCTACAATGGAACCGAGTGTGGAATGAACCTATAATGCATTCCCCAATATGGATGATCATTGAAGAACTTCAAAGAAAGATTGAAAATCTAATTCGAGCATACACACAAATTCATCGAGCAAGGCCAATCCAATTCGAATTTTCCACCTTCAGGAAACATTCTTGGTGAACACCACGAAAAGAATTAACCTCAAGAACGTGTGTAATCGAAGAAAGCCGATTTCTAGTTTAAATTGGGGTAAGTATCAAATCATATCTACGGTCTATTTTTCTTCAAATTGAGTATTCCTTTAGTTTAAGAGGATTGAGACGAGTAATTTTGATGAAGAAATCGAAAGCCAAAACGTCGTAGATCTAGCTGCCCAAAAAAGTTTAATTTGGTGTTTTTGGGTGATTTGCTGACCGAAAAAAATTTCAATAAATTAAGGCCACACACTTAAAGACATTCCACCAAACTAGTTCATTTAGCTTGAGGGAATAATAAAAAAGAGATTCCGTGAAAACCCTTAGAAATGGCTGGCCAATAACCTTTTTCTAGGTTGAGCTCCGGTATGGAAAACAATTTTTGGCGAACTTTGGAGGTGAATAACTTAAGGTACAATCCACGAGAAGGTATGAAATCAATCCCGAATTCTTCCTTGTGACTTCATTTTTAAGTTTCATGAAGAAATCGAGGGGAGATATGCCCTTAATGGAGCTGGAGCGGTGAGGTTTCAAACAGTGTGACCCGTATGTAACAACAAACAAAGTGGCAAACCCTCGAGCAATACCAATTTGGCCATGCAATGATCAACATAGACAATCCATGAAGTGATCGAGGAGGACGGTAAATCATCCAACGCACCAAGGAAAGCCGAGCTAAGGAATACGCAAGGCAGAGGCAACAATTTTGACATGATTATCAAAAATAGGCTTTTTCAAGGCTAAGGTAGGGCCCCGAGAATTAACCTATAAAGCTTGAGTTTTAGAGAGAATTTGGGTATGTATTTTTGGAATTAAATCCATCTATATGAAATATTAAAGTTCACAAAAATTTGCATCCATCGAAGACCCTAAGGGTTTGAAATGCCTCAAAATGACAACATATGATTGTTTGCCTAAATCATGTCCACATTTGACATATTTGAAATGCCTCAAAATGTACATGTGTGGGAGACATTGTATAAACTCTCCACCACCCCTAGACCCTGTTGCCTAAGTGAACTATGCTGTGGCATATGCGTGTGTCACAGTGAAGGTGAACATTGCTAGACGTGTGCCTCATGTGACTTCCATTGAAGATGTTGTTTCAAGAATAGTATTTGTAATGCCCTATTTTTTTTGTAGCCGAAATGAGTGGTGTTACCATAGGCATGGTTTAATCTCATATGCCTACGTTCAAAATAAATAATTTTAAAATAAATTTGTGGACTTATACATTTAATTTAAAACAATAAATTAAACACAACATAGTTTTTAAATAAAAAAAAAAATTGCATTAAAAACAACTACCAACTACTAAATAAAGTTCAATGCGTTCTACTACCGTATCATGCCCTCTTCTAACTTCCATAGCCTTTCTAGCGTTCACCATCATCCGTACGTGGAACTTTACCTTTACCTGGAAAGTATAAGGGTAGCACGTGGCTTGAATATTTTATGAAATACTAAGTAAATCAACTCAAATTTGGGCTTATCAATGCAATCACACACATTACATGATTGAGACCTATCTTAAAACCGTCACATGTGCTTGGACTATTTTCAGTTCCGAGAAGGGTAGGATGCGCGGTAACTTGTTTTACTAAGTCTACTAATAATTCTACTAAAAGTACTATATAAGTTAGTGACTCGTTTAGTTAGCTCTAGTTTATTACCTCACACCCACTTTGTGAAAAATATTATAAGTAGAAGATTACTAATCCGTAGCTTGTTTACGTTTAATTAATACATGTTCGGAGTAGCAGTGTCAACACTAATTATGGGTGACAAATATAGAGACCTATATATAGAGTAGATTACCGTAAAGAAAAAGAAAGTTGCACGAGGAAGGTATAATAGAAGTGAAACTTCGTGATTTGGTGCGAGCTGGAGCACCTTCATCATCTATAAATCTACATGAAGGGGAAAACATATTTCATTAGGGGAGATACTTTCTGATATCTTTGGTCATCTTTGTATATTTTCTTTATACAATAAGATATAGTTACGGTTGTATTTATTTGTTGAATGAGAAAAAGTTTAAAAGTTAAACCCTAAGACGGGAAAAACATAAGGTTGAGAAGCATTGATAATTCAATAAGTATATTTAAACTAATATGATTCAAGGTTAGTCGAGAGAGCTGTGAGAAGAAACTGACTCACAAGTTTATTAGCACATCATACGGATGTTAGGGGAGAGTCACCACCCCATGGTACTTTGGGAAATAAATAAACTAGCATCTTAAGTTACATACCCTATCCACCCATCTTAATGGGATTCGATCTTGTTATTCATGACTCCTCTCAACTATATCCCACTTATGACATTATATTGTTGGAATAGTCATTAAACAACAACTAAGAGTAACATTCATAAATGATGCTAAACATAATTAACTTGGACTCCTCTGCGGAGTGATTAAAGAATTTATTAAACTTTGTGAAATTTGTAATTTAGTTATTACTTGATATTTTTTTTTACATATAAGGAATCAATCTAAGAAAAAGCTTTAATACAAATTGGTAAGGAATTACTACTCGGGAAGTAAGATTCAGTTTACGTTGTGATCGAATACCAAATGATAAGGAACATTTGTTTGAGATTCGAATCACTTCACAGGCAAAATCGATCATGTCTAGCTTGAATGATTCTAAACATGCAATCCAAGCTACAAAAAATTGCAAAGAAACTTAGTCATTGGCTAAAGAAAAAAGATAAAAACATTTTTTCCTAATGATAAGGAATCCCTCCAAGGAAAAGTAAAATTTGAATTACCATGTCAATCAAATATCTCACACTTGATTAAGATTCGAATCACTCAACAAGAAAGGTAGATCTTATCATACTTGTATGATTCTAAACATACAATCTAAACTACATAAAATAACAAAATAACATAGCCATCGGCTAAAGAAAACAAAAATGCACCTTTTACTAAATTTTTCAAGTCAACTTTACATAGACAACATACATGGCTTTATATAACCTCAAAATTAAAATCCTTAACCTTACCTGAATTATTTTAAGAGTGGTAACTTTCATATTTTATGACCTGAATTAGCCACTATGTATACTTTATAGTCGTAACAACTATGTAAATAGTCGTGAAATACATTAAAGAAACACAATACAAGTCTAAATTATCATCCACCCTTCTTTAGAGTGGCATGAATGGTAACAAATTGTTATAATTTAAAACAATATTTTCCTTGAAGTTTATAATGTATTATTGATGTCTTGGTTCATATCAGATAGTATATATTTGCACTTATACTTGTGATTATTTACACCCTTTTCTATATACACTCACAAGCTATGAGTAGTAGAATGTTGAGTGCCTAAACAACTTCGAAGGGATAAAATTACAAAAATGTCCCTACTAAGTATGTAAGTTAAATGACTTAAGATCATATATGAAACCTATATAGTTATGCTTATGTGCTCGGAATAGAGCTTACAAATCTCACATGGTGACTTGTACCTTAAGTTTTGAGAAGAAACCTTAGAGTTAGAACGAAAGAACTTACGAACATGAGATGTCGCTCTAAGGTCAAGCACCACGTAAGATACGTGTGTCCCAAAAAAAGCAAAACTCAAGTCTTAAGACACTAAGACTACTAGGTTCTACTCTAACCATAACCTAAGTCACCCTAGACTTTCCACCATGAAATACATTATGATCACATGTTTTCCTTGCCAAGATTAGATGCCCTACACATGTTTCTTGTAGGACGTCGTGTCCATGCTTCTTGCAGGTTTACCTTACATATGTTTCTTGCAAGATATCCTAACCATGTTTTATTTGGATGATGTTATGTTTCATGTTCCTATTATTATTATTATTTTTTTTTTTTATTTTTTTTTGGGTGGAGGATACCTACCCATGTTACAGAAACCTTCTCACGTTACTTGCAAGATGTCCTACTATATTCATACCTACCTATGTTACTTGCAGGATACCCTAATTATTGACTTTTGTAGTCGTTTTTTACAATTTTTTCAGGTAAGGATTAGTAGTTGGTGGATTTTGGGAACGGATGTAGAGCATGTACTATAGAAAACTACAAATTATAGCCTCTTCTACTTTGTGTCAACGTTTGTCAGTTTTTTAGTCATTTGGTAATTCGTTCACGTTTATATTATTATTTTTTATATATGTTTTTATCTTTTAAATCTAGTTTGTTTTAAGCTAAAAAAATCCTATCTATATTAGGTAATTATTGTTTTACTATTCATGGAGTTATTTGGTAGCTTAAACAAGCTCTTGTTAGCACCCAAACAAAAGCTCAAACCTTTGGTTTCTTATGTTCTAATTCGATTTAGGCTTCAATGTTTTACTTGGTTTAGCTTTCCATAGTTTCTCATTGTCTAGTCCAATAAAGGCTCTTATCTAGGCGTGCTATCATATCACTCAACTTACTGAAGTGCATCTATTTATCAGGGTTCGGTACAAGGTGTGACCTCATTGTATCACAATTTACGAGGTGTGACCTCATTTTAGATCCAACTAGTTCACTACTAGGGATTAGTTGGCAACTCCTCTACTCGTTTCCACCCATGATATTCTTGTGCCACATAAGCTAATCTAGGGTCACTCGTCTATCTATACCCATGATATTCTTGTGCCACCTAAGCTAATCTAGGACCGCTCCTCTATCCATACTAACTCCCAAACATTGGGGGTGGGAGGGGAAATAGAATTCCATGCAAATTATGATGGTGACATCCATGTAGTCCTCAGGTCAAATATGAGGAAGTGACCCCATATTCTGGCCAGACCATGCAAATACTTTTGTGTCGAATCCTGAATCTTGTGTTATGCAAGACTTGGCTACGGGGAAGATGATTGGCTCGGGTAAACAATTCGGAGGTCTCTATCATATTTCTTCATCTCCAATCAAGTCTTCGGCAAATCAAGTATCTCAGTCATTTGATTTGTGGCATTTACGGCTAGGTTATCCTTCTCCTTCTCGTTTTAAATTTATAGCTAATCAATTGCATCTAAATAATGCTACTCTTTCTCATAATGGTAGTATTTGCCCATTACCAAAAAAAACTAGGTTGTCTTTCCCAAAGAGTTCAATAACAACCCATTCTGCATCTGTTAAATTGTGATGTTTGTGGACCACATAAAATTTCAACCCATTCTAGTTTGCATTTTTTCTCGCTGTTGTTCATGATTTCCAGACCATGAAAACCTAGGATTTTGTGTCGAATTCAACTAACAGCCAAATAATTTATTTAAAAATTCCAAGGGTATGACTGTAATTTCATTAAAAAATCATTCCTCTCTCTTTTATAATATATATATATATAGCCATAGGATGAGTAGATTCCATATTCTAAAACTCTTCTCGAAATTTTAACTCCACAAATATTCCCCTATTTCCTTTGTAAGGTTTCAATTTTGATTTCTGACAATTTTGTGTAGCCGTGGCTAAGCTCTACCATTTACGGCGACTTAGTTTGCTCTTTCTTTACCACTACAGACAATTGATACATTTGTAACTTCTTTAAGCGGTAGTGTTCCTGCGCCGCCATCGAATCATGGCAACAGTGGTCAAACAAACTAAAATTTCTGACAATACATATTTAAGACTTTAAAGATAATACACGAAAATATATGTATAAGAGAAATGTCAAATTCTTTTACTTTAACAATATGTTTGGTGATGGATTAAAACAACATTTTAATCGATTATTAACAGACAATACATACTTTATACTCGATGTGCCAGGTTGATTTCAATATTTTATATTTGTTTCTTATTTTTTATTGTCATTATCATATATCAAAATAATATTGATAATGAATATTCTCGATTAGCTATATGGTATATATGGAAACTTGTTAAATATTTGTAATAAACTTTTAACTCTAAAAAAATATCACATCTAATAATTTTATATCCAACGTTTTTTTTTCTCGAAATAGAGTCATAATGATCTAATTAGAATAAGAAATTAATTATTAATTATTTTAACATTTAAAATTATTCACTAAAAAGTCATTTATATTTTAGATGGATAGAAGTTTGAGGTTCCGAGAAAGATGTCCGTGGAATGTTTGTTAATATAAATTAAATCTTACATCTCCTTTTTCTTTTATCTTGATTTTGTTGTAATTATTTAGATTTTTTTTTTTTTTTTTTGTTAGAAATTAAATACCAAAAATATTTTACTTATTATAGAATCACATTCGTAACGACCCTAAATTCAACATACTCAGAGCCGCTACATGCTCATCTAATGTGCAAATATAACTCTTAAAATCCAACATCATTTATAACATGTGGGATCAAGCTTTGGTCAAGCTTGGAACTTAAGAGTTCTCCTTAGGAATCGCCCAATGTGATCTTGTGCACGTAGAATCTTGTCAGCGACCAAGGGTACATGTGGGGAATCTCTTATTTCATGGATACCTCGTTAGTCATCCTGGGAGGTAAAGCCGTATGTATCGTGATGAATGTTTTTACCCATATCTTTGTTTCACTGCCTAATGGAGTATTAAAATTTCATAAGCAGTGGAGATCATTTAGCGGGTTATTTTAACCATCTCCAGCAATTTGATTGTTCCGAGGTCTTAACTAACAGTTTTTTAGATTTTTCTTACATGGAATGTTAAATACATTAAAGAAACACCATAACTCTAAATTATCATCCACCCAAATTTTGTAACTACCTAAGAATAAATGAAGTTTTATTTTTCTTTAAGGTGACATGAATTGAACATTTTGTTATAATTTGAACAATATTTTCTTCACATTTTCTTTATAGTTTATATTGCATGATTGGTGTCTTGGTTCATATCACATCGTATATACTTGAACTTATACTTGTGATTATTTACACCTTTTTCTATATACATTCAAGTGACGAGTAGTAGAATGTTAAGTGCCAAAAAAAATTAGAAGAGATAAAATTACAAAAATGTCCGTCCTAAGTATATAAGTTAAATTACTTAAAAGATCTTAAATGAAACATATTTTTATGGTTAAGAATTATTGAAAAATATTTCAAAGTAACCCGAGAATGTTTAGGCCCCAAACAAAGGCTGGTGAATAATGACAAAAATACTTTTTTTATGCATTTAAGGCTGGTGAAACATATTTTTTATGCATTTAGAATCTAAATTATGGATAATTATAATGATATGCAAAACTATGTAAGATTTCATCGTAATTGGATCAAGTTTAAATCCTAAACCAGGATTGGAGTGGAAAGAGACAAAAATACACGTAGGACCTCGTGATGTTTCTAAGTATTTAACGAACTTGAAATGATATGAAATTTTATATGAGACTCATTTATAAAATTGTAGACGATTATATATGACTTCAAATTTATTAAAACATGTTTGGGTATAAGAAAATACTATGATAGAAAATTATGAAAAATAACCCTAATGAATCTTTCATAAACATTGATGATTTTTATGAACTCCTAATTGACATGATATCCTAATTGACATGATATGCTGTGGGCCGCTTATTTAGTATACTATTAAAGATTCATGCATGTAATTACAAAGTGTTTATAGTTGTGAACTATGTGCTTGAAATGGAGCTTAAAAATATCACATTGTGACTTGTGCCTTAAGTTTTGAGAAGAAACTTTAGAATTGGAACCAAAGAACTTTAAAAATATAATTATTCTTAATCATCCTCAAATGAAGGGAGGGAGAAATTAGAAATTGAATAGTCAAACATTCTATACTTGGAATACTCCCAAACCCACAAAATTTAACACCCTTTCTAAATTTGGTGGTCTTTTCTAGATATAGTTTTCCCATCAAACTATATATAGGGCTTCACATTGTAAGAAAAATCCAAGCACCAACATCTTAGCAATTGCTGCTCTTCATCATTTGTGAAACGAGCTTGTAACCTTACAACCACAATGGCCATCGGCAAAGGTTTCAAGCTCTTTCATACCCTTTTCCTAGTGATTTCTTGGCAGTATTGTGCAAAAGTGGGTGCCACTTTTAGTGATGTCACTGGTGTCGTAAATCTCGATCATCAATTTTCATTTCGTGCCTTTGCATCACATGACACACAAGCACAAGATGGAAGCATTGCTCTAACCCCGGAGGCTGCATTAGATGGAAGCATTGCTCTAACCCCGGAGGCTGCATTAGATGGAAGCATTGCTCTAACCCCGGAGGCTGCATTAGATGGAAGCATTGCTCTAACCCCGGAGGCTGCATTAGATGGAAGCATTGCTCTAACCCCGGAGGCTGCATTAGATGGAAGCATTGCTCTAACCCCGGAGGCTGCATTAGATGGAAGCATTGCTCTAACCCCGGAGGCTGCATTAGATGGAAGCATTGCTCTAACCCCGGAGGCTGCATTAGATGGAAGCATTGCTCTAACCCCGGAGGCTGCATTAGATGGAAGCATTGCTCTAACCCCGGAGGCTGCATTAGATGGAAGCATTGCTCTAACCCCGGAGGCTGCATTAGATGGAAGCATTGCTCTAACCCCGGAGGCTGCATTAGATGGAAGCATTGCTCTAACCCCGGAGGCTGCATTAGATGGAAGCATTGCTCTAACCCCGGAGGCTGCATTAGATGGAAGCATTGCTTTAACCCCGGAGGCTGCATTAGATGGAAGCATTGCTCTAACCCCGGAGGCTGCATTAGATGGAAGCATTGCTCTAACCCCGGAGGCTGCATTAGATGGAAGCATTGCTCTAACCCCGGAGGCTGCATCAGATGGAAGCATTGCTCTAACCCCGGAGGCTGCATCGGATGGAAGCATTGCTCTAACCCCGGAGGCTGCATCGGATGGAAGCATTGCTCTAACCCCGGAGGCTGCATCGGATGGAAGCATTGCTCTAACCCCGGAGGCTGCATCGGATGGAAGCAGCGTTGCTCTAACCCCGCCAGAGGTTGCATCGGATGGAAGCAGCGTTGCTCTAACCCCGCCGGAGGCTGCATCGGATGGAAGCAGCGTTGCTCTAACCCCGCCGGAGGCTGCATCGGATGGAAGCAGCGTTGCTCTAACCCCGCCGGAGGCTACATCGGATGGAAGCAGCGTTGCTCTAACCCCGCCGGAGGCTGCATCGGATGGAAGCACTCTCACCCAACCTGAGGCAGCATCTGCAGCATCTGATGGAAGCAGCGTTGCTCAAACCCCGCAGGCTTCATCGGATGGAAGCAACGTTGCTCAAACCCAGCCGGAGGCTGCATCGTATGGAAGCAGCGTTGCACTAACCCCGCCAGTGGCTGCATCGGATGGAAGCAGCGTTGCTCTAACCCCGCCGGAGGCTGCATCGGATGGAAGCAGCGTTGCTCTAACCCCGCCGGAGGCTGCATCGGATAGAAGCAGCGTTGCACTAACCCCGCCGGAGGCTGCATCGGATGGAAGCAGCGTTGCACAAACCCCGCCGGAGGCTGCATCGGATGGAAGCAGCGTTGCACAAACCCCGCCGGAGGCTGCATCGGATGGAAGCAGCGTTGCTCAAACCCCACCGGAGGCTGCATCGGATGGAAGCAGCGTTGCTCAAACCCCGCCGGAGGCTGCATCGGATGGAAGCAGCGTTGGTCAAACCCCGCCGGAGGCTGCATCGGATGGAAGCAGCGTTGCTCAAACCCCGCCGGAGGCTGCATCGGATGGAAGCAGCGTTGGTCAAACCCCGCCGGAGGCTGCATCGGATGGAAGCAGCGTTGGTCAAACCCCGCCGGAGGCTGCATCGGATGGAAGCGGCGTTGGTCAAACCCCGCCGGAGGCTGCATCGGATGGAAGCGACGTTGCTCAGACCCTGGAGGCTTCATTGGATGGAAGCGGCGTTGCTCAAACCCCGGAGGCTTCATTGGATGGAAGCGGCGTTGCTCAGACCCCGGAGGCTTCATTGGATGGAAGCGGCGTTGCTCAAACCCTTGCCCAAACCCCAGAGGCTTCATTGGATGGAAGCGCGCAAACCCCAGAGGCTTCATTGGATGTTAGCAGCGTTGCGCAAACCCCGGAGGCTTCATTGGATGTTAGCGGCGTTGCGCAAACCCCGGAGGCTTCATTGGATGGAATTGGCATTGCTCAGACCCCGGAGGCTTCATTGGATGGAAGTGACATTGCTCAAACCCCGGAGGCTTCATTGGATGGAAGTGACATTGCTCAAACCCCGGAGGCTTCATTGGATGGAAGCGACATTGCTCAAACCCCGGAGGCTTCATTGGATGGAAGCGGCATTGCTCAAACCCCGGAGGCTTCATTGGATGGAAGCGGCATTGCTCAAACCCCGAAGGCTTCATTGGATGGAAGCGGCAGTGCTCAAACCCCGGAGGCTTCGTTGGATGGAAGCGGCAGTGCTCAAACCCCGGAGGCTTCGTTGGATGGAAGCGGCAGTGCTCAAACCCCGGAGGCTTCGTTGGATGGAAGCGGCAGTGCTCAAACCCCGGAGGCTTCGTTGGATGGAAGCGGCAGTGCTCAAACCCCGGAGGCTTCGTTGGATGGAAGCGGCAGTGCTCAAACCCCGGAGGCTTCGTTGGATGGAAGCGGCAGTGCTCAAACCCCGGAGGCTTCGTTGGATGGAAGCGGCAGTGCTCAAACCCCGGAGGCTTCGTTGGATGGAAGCGGCAGTGCTCAAACCCCGGAGGCTTCGTTGGATGGAAGCGGCAGTGCTCAAACCCCGGAGGCTTCGTTGGATGGAAGCGGCAGTGCTCAAACCCCGGAGGCTTCGTTGGATGGAAGCGGCATTGCTCAAACCCCGGAGGCTTCATTGGATGGAAGCGGCAGTGCTCAAACCCCGGAGGCTTCGTTGGATGGAAGCGGCAGTGCTCAAACCCCGGAGGCTTCGTTGGATGGAAGCGGCATTGCTCAAACCCCGGAGGCTTCGTTGGATGGAAGCGGCATTGCTCAAACCCCGGAGGCTTCGTTGGATGGAAGCGGCATTGCTCAAACCCCGGAGGCTTCGTTGGATGGAAGCGGCATTGCTCAAACCCCGGAGGCTTCGTTGGATGGAAGCGGCATTGCTCAAACCCCGGAGGCTTCGTTGGATGGAAGCGGCATTGCTCAAACCCCGGAGGCTTCGTTGGATGGAAGCGGCATTGCTCAAACCCCGGAGGCTTCGTTGGATGGAAGCGGCATTGCTCAAACCCCGGAGGCTTCGTTGGATGGAAGCGGCATTGCTCAAACCCCGGAGGCTTCGTTGGATGGAAGCGGCATTGCTCAAACCCCGGAGGCTTCGTTGGATGGAAGCGGCATTGCTCAAACCCCGGAGGCTTCGTTGGATGGAAGCGGCATTGCTCAAACCCCGGAGGCTTCGTTGGATGGAAGCGGCATTGCTCAAACCCCGGAGGCTTCGTTGGATGGAAGCGGCATTGCTCAAACCCCGGAGGCTTCGTTGGATGGAAGCGGCATTGCTCAAACCCCGGAGGCTTCGTTGGATGGAAGCGGCATTGCTCAAACCCCGGAGGCTTCGTTGGATGGAAGCGGCATTGCTCAAACCCCGGAGGCTTCGTTGGATGGAAGCAGCATTGCTCAAACCCCGGAGGCTTCGTTGGATGGAAGCAGCATTGCTCAAACCCCGGAGGCTTCGTTGGATGGAAGCAGCGTTGCTCAAACCCCAACCATTGCACCAATTGGAAGCAGCGTTGCTCAAACCCCGGAGCCTGCATCGGATGGAAGCAGCGTTGCTCAAACCCCAACCATTGCACCAATTGGAAGCGTTGCTCAAACCCCAAACATTGCCCCAAGTAGCACACAAGCTTGATAGTAATTGTTAAGCATGGATGTTTCTTTGGCTATTTACAAAGAAAAACGTAAACCACACAACTATTTTGTAGGCAAATTCATTATTTCTGTATTGTTTTGAATGATTTTCCTACCTTTTTTTCTCTAATTATTTATTTTAATTAAAGATATTTTTGATACAATGAATTTATCAATAACCAATGAATTTATCAATAAATTGATACAAAATATCAGTTAAATAATAATAGTTATTATAGTGAAATCGATAGACACGCTCCTTAGGAAGCTGTACTAGAGCATCTCGATTTGAATTCGAGTAGCAACATGCTATATTATATTATAAGCAAGTTCTATAATATATTTAATTCAGTCTCTTACATAGGGTCGTAACTTTGTAAGATTTCAATTTTTTTCTTCGACAATTTTATACACTTTGCTCTGCAATCCACAACGGTCGACCTAGTTCATACTCCTTTATAGCCACCGACAATTGATACATTTATAATTGCTTTAAGTTGAAGTGCGACTTTGCTCTGCAATCCACAACAGTCGACTTAGTTCATACTCCTTTATAGCCACCGAAAATTGATACATTTATAATTGTTTTAAGTTGAAGTGTTCCTCTGCCACCGAGCCTGTTGAAACTAATAATAGCTAATAATAGAATAGAATTTGAATTGGTTTCAAATTCAAATTCATCCACAAAAATCTCAAGACTACGGAATCACCCTAGAAAATCTCAACCCACTCTGGAATCCCCGACCTCCCTCCCCATCATTCAAATCACTCCTCTCAATCTCAATTCAGTTTTCTGTTGTCACACCAACAACTGGTATCAGAGCAATCTTGTAGCAGCAAAAATGGCAGCAGAAAAACAAGTTGAGAACTACGTTCAGCCCGCCATCCCGAGGTTCGACGGTCACTATGATCATTGGGCGATGTTGATGGAAAATTTTCTCAGATCAAAGGAGTTCTTTGATATGGTGGAAACAGGTTATGAAGAACCAAATGAAGGCGAGGTACTCTCAGCTGATCGACAGCAACTGTTGGCAGCATCGAAGTTGAAGGACCTGAAGGTCAAGAACTATTTATTTCAGTCCATTGATAGGACTATCTTGGAAACAATGCTTCAGAAGAAGACATCCAAAGAAATTTGGGACTCTATGAGGAGGAAGTATCAAGGCTCAACGAGAGTAAAACGTGCTCAACTACAGGCAGTTAGGAGAGACTTTGAAATTCTCCAAATGCAAAAGGGAGAAACAGTGAATGATTATATTGGCAAGGTTATAAGTCTTGCAAGTAAAATGAGGATGCATGGTGGTTCAATCACAGATGTTGCGGTCGTAGAAAAGATTTTGCGATCACTAACACCAAAGTTCGATTACATTGTATGTTCTATCGAAGAAGCAAACAATGTCGAGGAAATGCAAATAGATGAACTCCAAAGCTCCCTGTTAGTACATGAGCAGAGGCTCAATCGTACAAGTGCAATAGAGGAGATGACAGTCTTAAAGATATCCACACCAAGTGAAACTTCAAGCTCTAGAGGTAGAGGGCAAAGAAGAGGCAGAGGTCCTGAGAGAGGCAGTCGAGAAAGAAGTGGAGATGTTGGCAGGTCAGCAGACCTAGTCAGAAACGATTATGACAACAAAGGCAAGAGACACTTTGACAAGTCTAAGGTGAAATGTTACAGATGTGGACGCCTTGGACATTACAAAAATGAATGCTATACCAGGCTCCAAAAGGAGAAAAGAAATCAATCCAATTTTATGGAGAGAAGAGAAGAAGAAACATTATTAATGTCATTCCATGCTATGAAGGTTGCAGATCAAGGTGTATGGGTCGTAGACTCTGGATGCAGCAATCATATGACAGGTTGTAAGGAACTCTTCTCAACTTTAGATGAAAATTTTCATACTACGGTCTCTCTTGGCAACAATTCATCTCTCCAAGTGATGGGGAAAGGAACCGTAGATATCAAGACTAGAAATGGCTTTGTAGAGTCTATTTCTAATGTATT
>NW_019272643.1:0-2642 GCF_002738345.1 Cucurbita maxima
AAATGTATTACATAAAACAGTAAAAGAGTGCTTCAAATCGAATTCTATTTCGAAACACTAATCAGGGACGTTTGAAGTACTTGCTAAAAAACCTGAGTCACGGTCGACATTTTTCAAACTTTTGTAGGGAATGATTAGGCTTGATGATGTAGAAAAGAATTTCCAACAAGCGGAGTGCATCAAAACAGAAAAAGAGTCCTTCAAATCGAAACCTAATTCGAAAACACAAATTTGGGACGTTTGAAGTATGTGGTAAAAAAATCGAGTCATGGTCGACATTTTTAAAATGTTTTGTGGGGAATTATAAGGCTTTATGATTTAGAATAAAATTTCAACGAAACGGAGTGCATAAAATAAAAAAAGTGTGCTTCAAAATGAGCCCTACTTCGGAAACCAAAATCTGGGACGTTTGAAGTACGTGCTAAAAAAAACGAGTCACGGTCGACGTTTGTTGGAAGTTTTGTGGGAAATGAATAGGCTTGTAGATGTAGAATACAATTTCGAACCAACGGAAAGCATCAAAACAGTAAAAGAGTGCTTCAAATCGAACCCTACTTCGAAAACCCAAATCTGGGACGTTTGAAGTACGTGCTAAAAAACCGAGTCACGGTCGACGTTTTTCAAAACTTTTGTGGGGAATGATTCGGCATAATGATTTAGAATCGAATTTTGAAGAATCATAGTGCATAAAATAGTAAAAGTGTGCTACAAAATGAGCCCTACTTCGGAAACCCAAATCTGGGACGTTTGAAGTACTTGCTAAAAAAACCGAGTCACGGTCGACGTTTGTTGGAAGTTTTGTGGGGAATGAATAGGCTTGTAGATGTAGAATACAATTTCGAACCAACGGAGTGCATCAAAACAGTAAAAGAGTGCTTCAAATCGAACCCTACTTCGGAAACCCAAATCTGGGACGTTTGAAGTACGTGCTAAAAAACCGAGTCACGGTCGACGTTTTTNAAAACTTTTGTGGGGAATGATTCGGCATAATGATTTAGAATCGAATTTTGAAGAATCATCGTGCATAAAATAGTAAAAGATTGCTTCAAATCGAACCCTACTTCGGAAACCAAAATCTGGGATGTTTGAAGTACGTGCTAAAAAAACCGAGTCACGGTCGACGTTTGTTGGAAGGTTTGTGGGGAATGAAAAGGCTTGTAGATGTCGAATACAATTTCGAACCAACGGAGTGCATCAAAACAGTAAAAGAGTGCTTCAAAACGAACCCTACTTCGAAAACCCAAATCTGGGACGTTTGAACTACGTGCTAAAAAACCGAGTCACGGTCGACGTTTTTCAAAACTTTTGTGGGGAATGATTCGGCATAATGATTTAGAATCGAATTTTGAAGAATCATAGTGCATAAAATAGTAAAAGATTGCTTCAAATCGAACCTACTTCGGAAACCCAAATCTGGGACGTTTGAAGTACGTGCTAAAAAAACCGAGTCACGGTCGACGTTTTTTAAAACTTTTGTGAGGAATGATTAGGCTTGATGATTTATAATAGAATTTAAAAGAAATGTATTACATAAAACAGTAAAAGAGTGCTTCAAATCGAACCCTATTTCGAAACACTAATCGGGGACGTTTGAAGTACGTGCTAAAAAACCCGAGTCACGGTCGACATTTTTAAAACTTTTGTAAAGGCTTGATGATGTAGAAAAGAATTTCCAACAAGCGGAGTGCATCAAAACAGTAAAAGAGTCCTTCAAATCGAAACCTAATTTGAAAACCCAAATTTGGGACGTTTGAAGTATGTGGTAAAAAAACCGAGTCACGGTCGACATTTTTAAAAAGTTTTGTGGGGAATGATTAGGCTTTATGATTTAGAATAGAATTTCAACGAAACGGAGTGCATAAAATAGTAAAAGTGTGCTTCAAAATGAGCCCTACTTCGGAAACCCAAATCTGGGACGTTTGAAGTACGTGCTAAAAAAACCGAGTCACGGTCGACGTTTGTTGGAAGTTTTGTGGGGAATGAATAGGCTTGTAGATGTAGAATACAATTTCGAACCAACGGAGTGCATCAAAACAGTAAAAGAGTGCTTCAAATCGAACCCTACTTCGAAAACCCAAATCTGGGACGTTTGAAGTACGTGCTAAAAAACCGAGTCACGGTCGACGTTTTTCAAAACTTTTGTGGGGAATGATTCGGCATAATGATTTAGAATAGAATTTTGAAGAATCATAGTGCATAAAATAGTAAAAGATTGCTTCAAATCGAACCCTACTTCGAAACACTAATCAGGGACGTTTGAAGTACGTGCTAAAAAACCCGAGTCACGGTCGACATTTTTAAAACTTTTGTAGGGAATGATTAGGCTTGATGATGTAGAAAAGAATTTCCAACAAGCGGAGTGCATCAAAACAGTAAAAGAGTCCTTCAAATCGAAACCTAATTTGAAAACCCAAATTTGGGACGTTTGAAGTATGTGGTAAAAAAACCGAGTCACAGTCGACATTTTTAAAAAGTTTAGTGAGGAATGATTAGGTTTTCTGATTTAGAATAGAATTTCAACGAAACGGAGTGCATAAAATAGTAAAAGTGTGCTTCTAATCGAACCCTACTTCGGGAACCCAAATCTGGGACGTTTGAAGTACGAACTAAAAAACCCGAGTCACGGTCGACGTTTGTTGGAA
>NW_019272643.1:2843-5945 GCF_002738345.1 Cucurbita maxima
GATTTAGAATCGAATTTTGAAGAATCATAGTGCATAAAATAGTAAAAGATTGCTGCAAATCGAACCCTACTTCAGAAACCCAAATCTGGGACGTTTGAAGTACGTGCTAAAAAAACCGAGTCACGGTCGACGTTTTTTAAAACTTTTGTGAGGAATGATTCGTCTTGATGATTTATAATAAAATTTAAAAGAAATGTATTACATAAAACAGTAAAAGAGTGCTTNATTGCTTCAAATCGAACCCTACTTCAGAAACCCAAATCTGGGACGTTTGAAGTACGTGCTAAAAAAACCGAGTCACGGTAGACGTTTTTTAAAACTTTTGTGAGGAATGATTAGGCTTGATGATTTATAATAGAATTTAAAAGAAATGTATTACATAAAATAGTAAAAGAGTGCTTCAAATCGAACCCTATTTCGAAACACTAATCGGGGACGTTTGAAGTACGTGCTAAAAAACCCGAGTCACGGTCGACATTTTTAAAACTTTTGTAGAGGCTTGATAATGTAGAAAAGAATTACCAACAAGCGGAGTGCATCAAAACTGTAAAAGAATCCTTCAAATCAAAACCTAATTCGAAAACCCAAATTTGGGACGTTTGAAGTATGTGGTAAAAAAACCGAGTCACGGTCGACGTTTGTTGGAAGTTTTGTGGGGAATGAATAGGCTTGTAGATGTAGAATACAATTTCGAACCAACGGAGTGCATCAAAACAGTAAAAGAGTCCTTCAAATCGAACCCTACTTCGGAAACCCAAATCTGGGACGTTTGAAGTACGTGCTAAAAAAACCGAGTCACGGTCGACGTTTGTTGGAAGTTTTGTGGGGAATGAATAGGCTTGTAGATGTAGAATACAATTTCGAACCAACGGAGTGCATCAAAACAGTAAAAGAGTCCTTCAAATCGAACCCTACTTCGGAAACCCAAATCTGGGACGTTTGAAGTACGTGCTAAAAAAACCGAGTCACGGTCGACGTTTGTTGGAAGTTTTGTGGGGAATGAATAGGCTTGTAGATGTAGAATACAATTTCGAACCAACGGAGTGCATCAAAACAGTAAAAGAGTGCTTCAAATCGAACCCTACTTCTAAAACCCAAATCTGGGACGTTTGAACTACGTGCTAAAAAACTGAGTCACGGTCGACGTTTTTCAAAACTTTTGTGGGGAATGATTCGGCATAATGATTTAGAATCGAATTTTGAAGAATCATAGTGCATAAAATAGTAAAAGATTGATTAAATCGAACCTACTTCGGAAACCCAAATCTGGGACGTTTGAAGTACGTGCTAAAAAAACCGAGTCACGGTCGACGTTTGTTGGAAGTTTTGTGGGGAATGAATAGGCTTGTAGATGTAGAATACAATTTCGAACCAACGGAGTGCATCAAAACAGTAAAAGAGTGCTTCAAATCGAACCCTACTTCGAAAACCCAAATCTGGGACGTTTGAAGTATGTGCTAAAAAACCGAGTCACGGTCGACGTTTTTCAAAACTTTTGTGGGGAATGATTCGGCATAATGATTTAGAATCGAATTTTGAAGAATCATAGTGCATAAAATAGTAAAAGATTGCTTCAAATCGAACCCTACTTCGGAAACCCAAATCTGAGACGTTTGAAGTACGTGCTAAAAAAACCGAGTCACGGTCGACGTTTTTTAAAACTTTTGTGAGGAATGATTAGGCTTGATGATTTATAATAGAATTTAAAAGAAATGTATTACATAAAACAGTAAAAGAGTGCTTCAAATCGAGCCCTATTTCGAAACACTAATCGGGGACGTTTGAAGTACGTGCTAAAAAACCCGAGTCACGGTTGACGTTTGTTGGTAGTTTTGTGGGGAATGAATAGGCTTGTAGATGTAGAATACAATTTCGAACCAACGGAGTGCATCAAAACAGTAAAAGAGTGCTTCAAATCGAACCCTACTTCGAAAACCCAAATCTGGGACGTTTGAAGTACGTGCTAAAAAACCGAGTCACGGTCGACGTTTTTCAAAACTTTTGTGGGAAATGATTCGGCATAGTGATTTAGAATCGAATTTTGAAGAATCATAGTGCATAAAATAGTAAAAGATTGCTTCAAATCGAACCCTACTTCGGAAACCCAAATCTGAGACGTTTGAAGTACGTGCTAAAAAAACCGAGTCACGGTCGACGTTTTTTAAAACTTTTGTGAGGAATGATTAGGCTTGATGATTTATAATAGAATTTAAAAGAAATGTATTACATAAAACAGTAAAAGAGTGCTTCAAATCGAACCCTATTTCGAAACACTAATCTGGGACGTTTGAAGTACGTGCTTAAAAAACCCGAGTCACGGTCGACATTTTTAAAACTTTTGTAGGGAATGATTAGGCTTTATGATTTAGAATAGAATTTCAACGAAACGGAGTGCATAAAATAGTAAAAGTGTGCTTCAAAATGAGCCCTACTTCGGAAACCAAAATCTGGGACGTTTGAAGTACGTGCTAAAAAAATCGAGTCACGGTCGACGTTTGTTGGAAGTTTTGTGGGGATTGAATAGGCTTGTAGATGTAGAATACAATTTCGAACCAACGGAGTGCATCAAAACAGTAAAAGAGTGCTTCAAATCGAACCCAACTTCGAAAACCCAAATCTGGGACGTTTTAAGTACGTGCTAAAAAACCGAGTCACGGTCGACGTTTTTCAAAACTTTTGTGGGGAATGATTCGGCATAATGATTTAGAATCGAATTTTGAAGAATCATAGTGCATAAAATAGTAAAAGATTGCTTCAAATCGAACCCTACTTCGGAAACCCAAATCTGGGACGTTTGAAGTACGTGCTAAAAAACCCGAGTCACGGTCGACGTTTTTTAAAACTTTTGTGAGGATGATTAGGCTTGATGATTTATAATAGAATTTAAAAGAAATGTATTACATAAAACAGTAAAAGAGTGCTTCAAATCGAACCCTATTTCGAAACACTAATCTGGGACGTTTGAAGTACGTGCTTAAAAAACCCGAGTCACGGTTGACATTTTTAAAACTTTTGTAGGGAATGATTAGGCTTGATGATGTAGAAAAGAATTTCCAACAAGCGGAGTGCATCAAAACAGTAAAAGAGTCCTTCAAATCGAAA
>NW_019272643.1:7201-8500 GCF_002738345.1 Cucurbita maxima
GATTCGGCATAATGATTTAGAATCGAATTTTGAAGAATCATAGTGCATAAAATAGTAAAAGATTGCTTCAAATCGAACTCTACTTCGGAAACCCAAATCTGGGACGTTTGAAGTACGTGCTAAAAAACCCGAGTCACGGTCGACATTTTTAAAACTTTTGTAGGGAATGATTAGGCTTGATGATGTAGAAAAGAATTTCCATTAAGCGGAGTGCATCAAAACAGTAAAAGAGTCCTTCAAATCGAAACCTAATTCGAAAACCCAAATTTGGGACGTTTGAAGTATGTGGTAAAAAAACCGAGTCACGGTCGACATTTTTAAAAAGTTTTGTGGGGAATGATTAGGCTTTATGATTTAGAATATAATTTCAACGAAACGGAGTGCATAAAGTAGTAAAAATGTGCTTCAAAATGAGCCCTACTTCGAAAACCCAAATCTGGGACGTTTGAAGTACGTGCTAAAAAAACCGAGTCACGGTCGACGTTTGTTGGAGTTTTGTGGGGAATGAATAGGCTTGNTCGGCATAGTGATTTAGAATCGAATTTTGAAGAATCATAGTGCATAAAATAGTAAAAGATTGCTTCAAATCGAACCCTACTTCGGAAACCCAAATCTGGGACGTTTGAAGTACGTGCTAAAAAAACCAAGTCACAGTCGACGTTTTTTAAAACTTTTGTGAGGAATGATTAGGCTTGATGATTTATAATAGAATTTAAAAGAAATGTATTACATAAAACAGTAAAAGAGTGCTTCAAATCGAACCCTATTTCGAANCGAAACACTAATCGGGGACGTTTGAAGTACGTGCTAAAAAACCCGAGTCACGGTCGACATTTTTAAAACTTTTGTAGAGGCTTGATAATGTAGAAAAGAATTTCCAACAAGCGGAGTGCATCAAAACTGTAAAAGAATCCTTCAAATCAAAACCTAATTCGAAAACCCAAATTTGGGACGTTTGAAGTATGTGGTAAAAAAACCGAGTCACGGTCGACATTTTTAAAAAGTTTTGTGGGGAATGATTAGGCTTTATGATTTAGAATATAATTTCAACGAAACGGAGTGCATAAAGTAGTAAAAATGTGCTTCAAAATGAGCCCTACTTCGAAAACCCAAATCTGGGACGTTTGAAGTACGTGCTAAAAAAACCGAGTCACGGTCGACGTTTGTTGGAAGTTTTGTGGGGAATGAATAGGCTTGTAGATGTAGAATACAATTTCGAACCAACGGAGTGCATCAAAACAGTAAAAGAGTGCTTCAAATCGAACCCTACTTCTAAAACCCAAATCTGGGACGTTTGAA
>NW_019272643.1:8625-8944 GCF_002738345.1 Cucurbita maxima
GAAACCCAAATCTGGGACGTTTGAAGTACGTGCTAAAAAAACCGAGTCACGGTCGACGTTTGTTGGAAGTTTTGTGGGGAATGAATAGGCTTGTAGATGTAGAATACAATTTCGAACCAACGGAGTGCATCAAAACAGTAAAAGAGTGCTTCAAATCGAACCCTACTTCTAAAACCCAAATCTGGGACGTTTGAAATACGTGCTAAAAAACTGAGTCACGGTCGACGTTTTTCAAAACTTTTGTGGGGAATGATTCGGCATAATGATTTAGAATCGAATTTTGAAGAATCATAGTGCATAAAATAGTAAAAGATTGCTT
>NW_019272643.1:9080-9392 GCF_002738345.1 Cucurbita maxima
GAGTGCTTCAAATCGAACCCTACTTCGAAAACCCAAATCTGGGACGTTTGAAGTACGTGCTAAAAAACCGAGTCACGGTCGACGTTTTTCAAAACTTTTGTGGGGAATGATTCGGCATAATGATTTATAATCGAATTTTGAAGAATCATAGTGCATTAAATAGTAAAAGATTGCTTCAAATCGAACCCTACTTCAGAAACCCAAATCTGGGACGTTTGAAGTACGTGCTAAAAAAACCGAGTCACGGTCGACGTTTGTTGGAAGTTTTGTGGGGAATGAATAGGCTTGTAGATGTAGAATACAATTTCGAAC
>NW_019272643.1:9500-11389 GCF_002738345.1 Cucurbita maxima
CAAATCGAACCCTACTTCGGAAACCCAAATCTGGGACGTTTGAAGTACGTGCTAAAAAAACCGAGTCACGGTAGACGTTTTTTAAAACTTTTGTGAGGAATGATTAGCCTTGATGATTTATAATAGAATTTAAAAGAAATGTATTACATAAAATAGTAAAAGAGTGCTTCAAATCGAACCCTATTTCGAAACACTAATCGGGGACGTTTGAAGTACGTGCTAAAAAACCCGAGTCACGGTCGACATTTTTAAAACTTTTGTAGAGGCTTGATAATGTAGAAAAGAATTTCCAACAAGCGGAGTGCATCAAAACAGTAAAAGAGTCCTTCAAATCAAAACCTAATTCGAAAACCCAAATTTGGGACGTTTGAAGTATGTGGTAAAAAAACCGAGTCACAGTCGACATTTTTAAAAAGTTTAGTGANTTGAAGTACGTGCTAAAAAAACCGAGTCACGATCGACGTTTGTTGGAAGTTTGGTGGGGAATGAATAGGCTTGTAGATGTAGAATACAATTTCGAACCAACGGAGTGCATCAAAACAGTAAAAGAGTCCTTCAAATCAAAACCTAATTCGAAAACCCAAATTTGGGACGTTTGAAGTATGTGGTAAAAAAACCGAGTCACAGTCGACATTTTTAAAAAGTTTAGTGAGGAATGATTAGGCTTTATGATTTAGAATAGAATTTCAACGAAACGGAGTGCATAAAATAGTAAAAGTGTGCTTCAAATCGAACCCTGCTTCGGGAACCCAAATCTGGGACGTTTGAAGTACGAACTAAAAAACCCGAGTCACGGTCGACGTTTGTTGGAAGTTTTGTGGGGAATGAATAGGCTTGTAGATGTAGAATACAATTTCGAACCAACGGAGTGCATCAAAACAGTAAAAGAGTGCTTCAAATCGAACCCTACTTCGAAAACCAAAATCTGGGACGTTTGAACTACGTGCTAAAAAACCGAGTCACGGTCGACGTTTTTCAAAACTTTTGTGGGGAATGATTCGGCATAATGATTTAGAATCGAATTTTGAAGAATCATAGTGCATAAAATAGTAAAAGATTGCTTCAAATCGAACCCTACTTCGGAAACCCAAATCTGGGACGTTTGAAGTACGTGCTAAAAAAACCGAGTCACGGTCGACGTTTTTTAAAACTTTTGTGAGGAATGATTAGGCTTGATGATTTATAATAGAATTTAAAAGAAATGTATTACATAAATAAGTAAAAGAGTGCTTCAAATCGAACCCTATTTCGAAACACTAATCGGGGACGTTTGAAGTACGTGCTAAAAAACCCGAGTCACGGTCGACATTTTTAAAACTTTTGTAGGGAATGATTAGGCTTGATGATGTAGGAAAGAATTTCCCACAAGCAGAGTGCATCAAAACAGTAAAAGAGTCCTTCAAATCGAAACCTAATTCGAAAACCCAAATTTGGGACGTTTGAAGTATGTGGTAAAAAAACCGAGTCACGGTCGACATTTTTAAAAAGTTTTGTGGGGAATGATTAGGCTTTATGATTTAGAATAGAATTTCAACGAAACGGAGTGCATAAAATAGTAAAAATGTGCTTCAAAATGAGCCCTACTTCGAAAACCCAAATCTGGGACGTTTGAAGTACGTGCTAAAAAAACCGAGTCACGGTCGACGTTTGTTGGAGTTTTGTGGGGAATGAATAGGCTTGTAGCTGTAGAATACAATTTCGAACCAACGGAGTGCATCAAAACAGTAAAAGAGTGCTTCAAATCGAACCCTACTTCGAAAATCCAAATCTGGGACGTTTGAAGTACGTGATAAAAAACCGAGTCACGGTCGACGTTTTTCAAAACTTTTGTGGGGAATGATTCGGCATAATGATTTAGAATCGAATTTTGAAGAATCATAGTGCATAAA
>NW_019272644.1:0-12175 GCF_002738345.1 Cucurbita maxima
ATTTATATTATATTATTTAATTGTTCAAACTCAAAATGGATGAAGATATTAAGAGTATTGTTATACTAACAATTGGAGGGCATGTGTGGATGGATATTTAATTCCTTTGCCCATATTAATGCTCTCTAATATTTTGTTTTTGTTTGTAATGTCTTCCATGTTTAGAGTTAGTGCTTAAGATCAAAGTGGCGTTTGTGTGTAAATCATTAATGGGATGAGCCCATGATGTTCATCATCGTTTTATTATTAGAGTTACACTTGACATGGCAACAAAGAAAATTTACAAAGACGAAGAGCAACCGATACCTAAACTCAAATAGCATCAAACTCCGTTTACATACACTCTTTCTCTACCAAGTTGTACTCGATCCTCCCAAATGCCTCTTTGGGAGCTAGGCATTTATGCCAACCTTGTGGTCCTAAAACTAACGTGGGTGATGGGCCATAGACTCTAAATTCTACTCGTAACATCCTTTTTACTTCTCTTTGCTACCAAATTTCTATCAATTCAATCCATTCCTTTCAAATTGAACTCGAATCTTAATTGTGATTCGATTTCACATATGTTCTTTGTAAGCTCACATGAGTCGCTATTGATTTAAAACTTTAGATTCACTTTAATATTCAAAATAGATTCAAGTGAATCATACTTCATTATGGTAAACCCCAAATATTGGGTATTTAGTTTAGTCATTACGTGGCAAAATTATGAGCCTAGTGGACACAAATGATTGCGTGTCCCTGCCTTGCAGAATGCAGTCAATAGTCAACTATAGTAATCATCTCATCTTGTAATAACATCCAATCACAACCGTCCAAATTCTAATGAGTGCTCTTTGAATCAGCACTGGGAAAACTCATAACTTGATATGGTACACGTGGCGTATTGGTCCCATATTTTCACCTCTCTACAAGTCGTGGATGTCATCATACACAACCACTACTCCTTCCTTTGGTCGGATTCCATTCGTCCACATCAGCAAGAGATATAATTTCGTATGAAGAGATATAATCGAGCTGAGATTGATAACGTGAAAAATGTTTCGTTCTCACTACTCATTCCTTTTGTCGACATTCCATTCGTCCACATCAGCCAGAGATATAATTTTCTACTTCGCGTCCCATTTTTTTCATTTTGTTTTCTGGTCGTTGATCCAACTTAGATTGATCGGGTGGAGAATGTTTCGTTCTTATCTCGAATTGAAATCGAAGAAATAAAAGAAAAGTGAGAGAGTTTGGTGAGGGTTAGGAGGTGAAATGGATAGATAAGGGAACATATAATTTGTTTCCTTTTTAAGGTCCTTAAGTTAGGGAAATAAAGTAAAAACTAAAGTTTCTATTTTTATAGGCATGAGATTTTTCACTCTTCTTTCACATCATAATTCTAAAAGGCTTCATTATTGATGATTATTCCATGTGTTTGTTCATCTTTAGTTGGGTAGGCTATTCAACCTCATTTCAATTACTCTTAATACTGTTTCCATGAAGAACTTAGTGCCCATATGGTGCATGAATTAAAAAAAAGATTCGATTGTTACCATTGGATTAGAAGAAGCAGAGAGAGAGAGAAGAACAGAGTAGTCTGCAGGAGAGAGGACTGCAACTTCGAATTGTTCTTCTTCTGTGCATGATTGCTTTTGAAAATGGCCTCTTTCCCCCTCTCTCTCTGTACCCTTTAATTTATGGTGCGTGGTACGTCCCCGAGGCTGGGCGCCATCAGAACAGAACCGAATTGTAAAACAGAGAGAGACGAAGAGGAACAGAGTCTTCCCTTTTTTTACTTTTCTTAATCCTTTTGGTGATAAAGAATACACCAAAAGTCACATTGCATGCGTGTTTAAAGCTTATTCTTCATCATCACCTCGCTTTCTCCACGCCCTTCCTCTCTTCCATTGCATCCTTTTTTCACGTTCTTAACTATTTGCCTCTCTTTTCTCGTTTCTTTTTGTTTCTTAGCTGAGTTATAGAGCTATTCTGCAGTGACCCTTTTCTGGTTTGGAGTTTTGGAGCTCTGAAATTGTACTGCTTGTAGATTGCATTGGTTTTTAGGGTGAGTTCTTTTCTTTTTGAATTCTGGGTTTGCTTCTTCTTCGTGGTTATTCAATGGGGCCGCCACTTTTGCAGCATTGAATCTTTGGGTATCAGCTGGATAGTGATTTTGCTACACTCTTCTATATTTATTCTTGACTAGGGTATCAGCTGGGTGTTTCTGCATAGTTTATTCTTCTGGGTTTTCTGTGTTGTCTTCCTTAACGGAAGATTTCGTCCTTGTTTTTCGATGATGAACTCCCAAACAAGATCTGGGTTTCTAAATTTTGTTCACTTTTTTGGACTCTTATCCTTGCATTTAGGAATTTTCAAGCCGTCGGAGGTGTTTTTTTTTTACTGATTGTGTATCGTATTGGCTCCCTATCATATGAAACGAAGCATTCCATTGTTTGAATTTGCTGAAACAATGGCTGTAAAATTGGGTTTTGATTTAACATAGGAATAGTAATGCTTGAAAACATTGAAGAAACTGCCAAAGTCTTGGACATGTTTTCAACTTTTCGTATAAAACAAACAATGATTCATTTCTCTTTTGAAGGATTCTTCGTCATATTTATGCTGACATGAAGTTTTCCTCTTATGGGTTCTTTTTTTCCCTTCTCAGTAGAATGACGTCTTGAATCCGTGAAGAAGATGGTAAAAAATGAGTTCAGAGTAAGCGTGATTATGAAGAGACATCATGTTCATCATTTAGTGAAGCTTTAGCAAGTTCTTTAGCCATTGCCAGTCGATTTCTCAGCCCACCAGCAATGACAGAGAGCTCGGAGCAGCAACTTGTAATCAAACCCCACTTTCAGAACTCTGTTCAAAAAGCTCAAAAACCAATCCAAAATGGTAAAGGCCAGCCGAATCTCGAACACCAAAACACCAAAAACAGAGCCCGAAGAAGAAGCAGAGGCGGTCGGAAATCCGATCAGGGAGAAGTCGTTATGATGCCAAATTCTCGGCCCTGCACGGTGGCACGTAAACCTAACGCACCGGAGATTACCGCCGGAGCTTTAGTGGCGAGTACTAATCCAAATCCAAATGGTGCAAGCAATTCAAGCAAGTCTGTGAGTTTTGCCCCACGACCTGGATTTGGGCAAGTTGGGACAAAGTGTATGGTAAAAGCAAACCATTTCTTTGCAGAGTTACCCGACAAAGATTTGAATCAATATGATGTAAGTTTTGGTCCCTTCCATATGACAATCAACTTATGCTGCAATTTTAAATTTTTGCAGATGAAAATGAATAAGTTTGTCATTTCGTGATGTCCTTTTCTCAACTTAAATAGCCTTCATTTTGTTCTTTTTGTCTGCTTGATTTTGTTTGGTTTTGTTTTCCCGCCGTTGGGGGATGGGGTTTTACAGGTTACAATCACTCCAGAAGTGGCCTCAAGAACTGTGAACAGAGGCATTATGGCTGAATTGGTGAGATTATACAGAGAATCTGATCTGGGAAAGAGATTACCAGCTTATGATGGCAGAAAGAGTCTGTATACAGCTGGTGAGCTTCCTTTTGTATGGAGAGAGTTTAACATCAAGCTTGTGGATGAAGAAGATGGAGTCAGTGGTCCCAAGTAAGAATTTACATTCATAAACAGCTTTTGTTTTTTATCCACTGCTAGTAGTTATTGTTCGTTTTGGTTTGTTACGTATCGTCATCAGCCTCACGGTTTTAACACGCGTCAACTGAGGAGAACAAAGCATTCCTTATAAAGGTGTGGAAACTTTTCCTAGCAAACGCGTTTTAAAATCTTGAGGGGAAGCATTCTTTATAAGGGTGTGAAAATCTCTCCCTAGCAAACGTGTTTTAAAAACTTGAGGGATAGCCCAGAAGTAAAAGCCTAAAGAAAACAATATCTACTAGCGGTAGACTTGAACTGTTACAAATAGTATCAGAGTCAGATACCGGGTAGTGTGCTAGCGAGGACGCTAGCCCCTGAGGGGGTGGATTGTGAGATCCCACATCAGTTGGAGTGGGAAACAAAACATTCCTTATAATGGTTTGAAAATCTCTTATAGCAGACACTTTTTAAGATCTTGAGTGGAAGTACAGAAGGGCAATATCTGCTAAGATAGGCATGGACTGTTACAAGTGGTATCAAAGTTAGAAATCGGGTGGTGTGCCAGCGAGGACGCTGGCCTCCAAGAGAGTGGATTGTGAGGTCCCACATCGGTTGGAGAGGGGAACGAAGCATTCCTTATAAGGGTGTGGAAACCTCTTCTTAGTAGACACGTTTTAAAATCGTGAGACTTACAGCGACACATAACGAGCCAAAACGAACAATATCTGCTAGCGGTGGGCTTTGGTTATTACACCGCCCCTCTTCGAATTCGAAAACTTTTACGTTGTCTACTGTCAAATTCATGTATCTGTTCATTATGAAAGGTATCCAATGTGTTAGAAAGGAAGTTTTGAAATTTATGGGGAATGTTTTGTTTGTCATTCAACTAATACAATTGAAAACTTCAGGAGGGAGAGGGATTATAAAGTGGTCATTAAGTTTGTTGCAAGGGCAAATTTGCAGTATTTGGGTCAGTTTCTTGCCGGCAAGCGTGCCAATGCACCACAAGAAGCCATTCAAATACTGGACATTGTCTTGAGAGAGCTATCATCCAAAAGGTACTAAATTTATTATCATTCTATTTGTTATGTTAAACTTGTTACAAAGATCAGCTAAACATGGCTCATTTTCGTAGTTTTGTTATGCTCGTTGCGTTTCGAATTCGTGTAGGTACTGTCCTATAGGGAGATCCTTCTTTTCTCCTGATATCAGGTCACCTCAACGGCTCGGTGATGGCCTAGAATCATGGCGCGGTTTTTACCAGAGTATAAGGCCTACTCAAATGGGACTGTCTCTGAACATTGGTAAAAAGAATCTTAAAACAAAGGCTTACAGATTCTACTTAAGTGATTTCTCTTACTATTGTTTATGCTCTTATGTTAATAGATATGGCTTCAGCTGCGTTCATCGAGCCTCTCCCTATCCTCGAGTTTGTTGCTCAGCTTCTCGGGAAAGATGTTTTGTCACGGCCACTGTCTGATTCCGATCGCGTAAAGGTGTTTGTTTTTGTCTGATCTCGTCCATTTTTTCACTGTTTCCTTGTCCTTTAACTTGAGAGGATAAAACAGATCAAAAAGGCTCTTAGAGGGGTGAAAGTCGACGTAACGCACCGGGGTAATGTAAGGCGTAAGTATCGTATTTCGGGGCTAACGTCACAGCCTACAAGAGAACTAGTGTAAGTTTTTGAATTATTCAAGCAGATACACTTGCATTAGTGTAAGCTTTTACTCTATATGGCTAATCCATGCGTGCTAATGCTCGGTCAGGTTTCCTGTTGACGACAACTCGACCATGAAGTCGGTTGTCGAGTACTTCCAGGAGATGTATGGCTTCACCATCCAACATGCTCATCTGCCTTGCCTCCAAGTAGGAAATCAGAAGAAGGCCAATTATTTACCAATGGAGGTAGCTTAAAATTCTTCCCTCATTGCTATTGTTGTTAGATTGATGCCCACCGGCCTTATTTGAATGCTTTTGTGTCTGCAGGCCTGCAAAATTGTTGGGGGACAAAGGTATACAAAGAGATTGAATGAGAAACAAATAACTGCACTTCTGAAAGTCACATGTCAAAGACCAAGGGATCGAGAAAACGACATTCTAAAGGTAATATGTCCTCTTTGAGTTTTCCCTTTCGGGCTTCCCCTCAAGGTTTTTAAAACGCATCTGCTAAAGAAAATTTTCCACACCCTTATAAAGAATGCTTCGTTCTCCTCTTCAACCGATGTGTGACCTCACAATCCACACCCCCCTTTGGGCCTCGTCACCGCTGGCACTCGTTCCTTTTTCTAACAGATGTGGGATCTCACAATTCACTCCTCTTCGGGGCCCAGCGTCCTCGTTGGCGCACCATCCTGTGTCCACCCCCCTTCAGGGCTCAGTGTCCTCGTTGGTACACCACCCAGTGTCTAGCTCTAATACCATTTGTAACAGCCCAAGCCCACTGTTAGCAGATATTGTCCTCTTTGGGCATTTTCTTTCGGGCTTTTCCTCAAGATTTTTAAAACACGTATGCTCGGGATCTCACATATGAAGTCCTATTTTTTCCAATATTCCTATGAAAACTGCATGTGAAGTTTGCACTGAGACTATAATCCATTCAAAGGAACAAGATATTCAATGTCCAATTAGGCAGTAGACTTTCTTGACTCTTTATCTGATTGCTGGATAACACAGTTTCTTCTCTTGGCCTTCAAACTTTGATAGACTGTTCAACATAATGCCTATAACAACGATCCTTATGCAAAGGAGTTTGGGATAAATGTTAGTGAAAAGATGACTTCTGTTGAAGCTAGAATTCTTCCTCCTCCATGGGTATGCATTACTTCTTCAAATCTCATGTTATCCACTGCTACGTTAACGAAAAAGTCGTGTTTATGCTGACATCAACTTCTTGATGAACTGATGCAGCTGAAATACCATGATACTGGAAAAGAGAAGGATTGCTTGCCTCAAGTGGGTCAATGGAATATGATGAATAAGGTATATGCCTCTTTTTTTATAAACTTTAGTTCGTTTTTCTTATTTTTCATCGTTTCTATACGAACGTCAACTTAGATTTGAAAAGTTAGAATTTAGTTCCTATGGCTTTAAATGTCAGAATTAGGCCCAATGGTTTGATAAAACTCTCGCCATTTTGTGAGGTAGGCGCTATTTACGAGAATTTTATCAATCGGTAGAGACTATGTAACGGTCCAATCCCACCACTAGCAAATATTGTTCTCTTTTGGGCTTTCCCTCAAGGTAGGGAGAGGTTTCCACACCCTTATAAAGAGTGTTTCGTTCTCCCTCCCAACCGACGTGAGATCTCACAATCCACCTCCCTTCGGGGCCCAACCTTCTTGCTGACACTCATTCCCTTCTCTAATCGATGTGGGACCCCCCCAATCCACCCCTTCAGGGCCCAACGTCCTTGCTAGCACACACCTCGTGTCCACCCCCTTTGAGACTCAGCGGTCCACCCCATTTCAAGGCTCAGCCTCCTCATTGGCACATCACCCAGTGTCTAGCTCTGATACCATTTATAATGGCTCAAGCCCACCGCTAGCAAATATTGTTCTCTTTAGGCTTTCCCTTCTGGGCTTCCTCTCAAGGTTTTAAAACGCGTCTTCTAGGGAGAGATTTCCACACCCTTATAAAGAGTGTTTTGTTCTCTTCCCCAACCGATGTGGGATCTCACAGACTATTTATGAGGTTTTATCAAATATCATATTATCCATGCTTACATTTTTCCTCACGTAATGCAGAAAATGATTAATGGAATGACGGTTAGTCGGTGGGCATGTATCAACTTCTCTAGGAGCGTGCAGGAGAGCGTTGCTCGTGGATTTTGTTCTGAACTTGCTCAAATGTGTCAAGTTTCTGGAATGGTAACATTTTGGCTGATTCTTTATTGGTTCTTCAAGATTAAGATGTCTCATTTTACTGACCTGCAACATAACATATTGTAGGAATTCAATACAGAACCAGTTATTCCAATATACAATGCTAGGCCAGAACAAGTAGAGAAAGCTTTGAAGCATGTTTATCATGCTTCCATGAACAAGACTAAAGGAAAAGAGTTAGAGCTATTATTAGCCATCTTACCCGACAGTAACGGATCGCTTTACGGTGAGCTCATACAACTCGTAAAATGATCCGAAAACGGAGATGACCCTTCTAAACTGAGATTTTTCTTTGATATCATTCGGATTTGTAGGTGATCTTAAGCGAATCTGTGAGACGGATCTTGGTTTAATATCACAATGCTGTCTTACAAAACATGTGTTCAAGATTAGTAAGCAATATCTTGCTAATGTTTCACTGAAGATCAATGTCAAGGTACAATTTAGCTCCGCAGTTTAGTGATAGCACAAATTTATAAATGTTATCCACTTGATGAGTGATATTTGCTCTTGTTCTTCTCCTGTTTGATACCTCAGATGGGTGGTAGAAACACTGTTCTTCTAGATGCTATCAGCTGCAGGATACCGCTCGTAAGCGACATACCGACTATAATATTTGGAGCAGACGTGACTCATCCAGAGAACGGCGAAGATTCAAGCCCTTCGATAGCTGCTGTACGGTCTCCTAGGAAGTTACTGATATTTTGAGGTTGTTTTCATTCAACATTCCTGACTTTGTTGTTACTAATGGCATTTAGATCCACGGCAGGTTGTAGCATCTCAGGATTGGCCTGAAGTGACAAAGTATGCTGGACTAGTATGTGCTCAGGCTCATAGACAAGAACTTATACAAGACTTGTATAAAACTTGGCAGGATCCTGTCCGTGGCACCGTCAGCGGGGGCATGATCAGGTATCGGTTTATCCTACTCCGTTCTTCAAAAATGGAAACAGATAGACTGTAATTTATACTTTACCGGTTTTGTCACAGGGATCTTCTGGTTTCGTTTAGGAAAGCAACAGGGCAGAAGCCTCTAAGAATAATATTTTACAGGTAAAGCAGTTTTTCCTGCTTTAGGCAGATTGAACACATTTCATGTTGAGAAAAAACAATACTTGTAGCAACTGAATCATAGTCATTGTCATGAAGAATGGCTGACACCTCCACTCCCACTGCTAGCTTCTTGTTGAGTGTGAGATCCCACGTTGGATGGAGGGGAGAACGAAACATTCCTTTTAAGGTTGTGGAAACCTCTTCCTAGTAGACACGTTTTAAAACCTTGAGGGGAAGCTCGGAAGGAAAAGTCTAAAGAGGACAATATTTGCGAACGGTGGGCTTGGGCTGTTACAAATGATGGTGGTTACAAATGGTATCAGAACCAGACACCAAGTGGTGTGCCAGCGGGGATGCTGGGTGTCACAATCGCGGTTTCTAGGTAGCGGAATTTGCAATTGTGCGGCACTCACTCTCAGCACTGAGTGAGTCAAGTCTACTTCAAGTCACGTTGCCTATGGTCGGGCTACGTGAATACAAACCTCGGGTCTAAATTTCAAGAGAAGATTTTAGAAAGCGGGGGAGAGGTTTTGGAAAGAGAGTTTTGAAAGAAAGAGAGAGAGTGTGTGTGTTATATAGCATGCATGCAAAAAGGCAACAACAACTTAAACAGTATATAACTTTATGGGTAAGTAGAATTTGATAACTAGTCGCATCCCCCTATAGTACATTTTGAGGCATTTCATGTCTACCAAGCGTAGCCATGAGTTCACCATAACATCATACTCTTAAAGAAAAAAAACAAGAAAGAAATAATACAACATGAAAGCGGTAAAAGAAAGCAATAAAGTAGTACAAGGCAGGGTTTCAGCGTGTCACGGGCATGTGGCCATGAGCGACATGCTTTGGGCAAGCATGACTGTGACACTGGGCCTCCAAGGGGGATGAATTATGAGATCCCACATCGGTTGGAGAGGGGAACAAAGCATTCTTTATAAGGGTGTGAAAACTTCTTCCTAGCAGACGTGTTTTAAAACCTTGAGGGGAAGTCCGAAAGGGAAAGCTCAAAGAGAACAATATCTGTTAGTGGTGGGCTTCGGCTGTTACAAATGGTATTAGAGCCAGTGTAGGTGTGCTAGCAGGGACGCTGAGTCCTCAAGGAGGGTGGATTGTAAGATCCCACATCGGTTGAAGAGGGGAACGAAACATTCCTTATAAGAGTGTGGAAACCTCTCCCTAGCAGACGAGTTTTAAAACTTCGAGAGAAGCCCGGAAAGAAAAGCCCAAAGAAGACAATATCTGTTAGTGGTGGACTCGAGCGGTTACATATGCATAACTAGTTACTTACTATAGTTCTCTGTATTGCTTATCATCTTGGCAGGGATGGCGTTAGTGAAGGACAATTCTATCAAGTATTGCTTTACGAGTTAGATGCAATCAGGAAGGTAATGAACCAATGAACTCAGCCTCTCCATTTTTTGTTCCTAACCATTCTTATTACCGATCATAAGTTTTCTAGTTCTCCTTTTGGTATAGGCATGTGCTTCTTTAGAACTGAATTACCAGCCACCCGTGACGTTCATCATCGTACAAAAACGACATCACACCCAACTGTTTGCCAACAACCATAGAGACAGAAGTAGCACAGACAGGAGTGGAAACATTTTACCTGGTACACAGCTCAATCCTCGTTTCAAACATGTTCTGTTAGAGATGCAGGACAAGTTTTTAATCCGATATTCGTTCGTCTTACGTGTTCTTCAGGCACCGTAGTCGACTCCAAAATATGCCACCCGACAGAATTTGATTTCTATCTTTGTAGCCATGCTGGAATTCAGGTATTGATTTCATGTCTCTTTGTAGCCATGCCACCCAATTGTTTACCATGTTCTTGTTCTTTGATTTGTTGTAGGGGACAAGCCGGCCAGCTCATTACCATGTTCTTTGGGATGAAAACAATTTTACAGCAGATGGGATTCAGTCCTTAACCAATAATCTTTGCTACACGTATGCAAGGTGTACGCGTTCGGTTTCTGTCGGTAAGCCAGTTTTCATTCTTTGATTGGTTCCGAGTTACATATTTGGTGTTACTGAAGTTCCTAGTCTTGGCATTGATGCAGTCCCTCCAGCATACTATGCACATTTAGCAGCATTCCGAGCTCGATTCTACATGGAACCAGAGATGCAAGAGAATGGCACGAGTGGTCGTTCTGCTAAGAGTGCGACCGGGGTTCGCCCCTTGCCAGCTCTAAAGGAAAATGTGAAGAGAGTAATGTTTTACTGTTAGAAATCGGAACCACCAAGGAAAGGGGAGGCTCGTAGTCGGAGCGATGACGGGAAAGGTTCGGCTTCCTCTGCATTAGTTCCCTTGTAAATGAATGATCACAACCAGCCATAGATCACAGGTTCTCTTCTCACCCACATTTGTAAAGAACTGTTCTTCCATAATGAATCAGTACAGATGCCTTATTAATGTGTTGAATTATTTCGAGTCTACAACAAAAATTTTTGATCCAATCCGATGCCCTATCAAGTCCAGTGCTTATGCCCCTTTAGATTTAAATCACTCCGGTAAGATTGATAATATTAAATTTGAATGATTCTAAACATATGAACTTGAACTATACAGAATTGCAAAAAAAACTTAAAGAAAGAATAAACGCTATTTGTCATGCATTTTCTAAGTTTACTCTATATATGGTTTTATACTCAAAATAAAATTCTTGACCTTCGGATAAAATTTTCAAGATTTGATATTTTATAACTATAATTAGCACGTAAACATAACTAAAAATAAATAAATAATTTTAATACTGAAAAAATACATTAATGAAACGCGGTAGATCTAGATTGTAATCCACCTAAAAGTTTATAATCATCTATGAACATATGAAGTAAACTGAATGTATTGTTGTATAAATGAACTTGATTTTTCTTTAACATGACATTAGTTGTAACTTGAGTTTAACAAATTTTATTTTACATGTTTCTTGAAGTTAAGATATCTTCGTTCATATCGATACTTTTTTTAAATTGTTTGTCTAATCAATTTGTTGGAAACCATATTGAAGAGAACCCGATTAATACCCAAATAAAGATCTCCCACAAGCTGAAAATAATTTTGATCACGACAAAGAAACCGGTTCGTTAGAACACGAATATTAAATCTTAAATAGGTAGCTACCGATTTAAAACACGGGTAGAAATGTTCATGGCAGCAATCCCAAAAAACTACATGAAATACACAAACTGCAACTCTAAGAATCTTACAGAAAAAAAAAAATCAAAAACCAATTATGAGATAGAAAAATGCATATGGCGTAATGAAATCTTGAAAAATTAAAGGATACCCATGTCGGCTGTTGCTGGAAACAGCATAAAGATAAGGCCGCCGCCATGATCAGAAGCTTTGAAGAGGGAATCAGAAACCCTAATTTCTCTCAGATCATGAAACCCTAAACCCTAAACCCTAAACCCTAAAACCTATCAGAAAAAGGATCACAAAACTCAATTATGAAAGGAATTGATCCAAATTAAATGAAAATTTTGAAGGGATTAGGGTTTGTGAGGGAAAAACGACAACAGGTGAAATTGTCGCATGATCTGATCTTTCCTCAACGACGAAAACAAGAGAGAGAAAATTTAAGATCATGCTGGCAGCTTCAACTGTTAGTAATTCACCATAATTTGAAGGGAAAAGCTGATG